>NC_046160.1:120458461-120466054 GCF_011064425.1 Rattus rattus | reverse complement strand
TTAGTGTACCTCAGCTTCCCCCTCTCTCATCTCTCTTCTTCTCTCCTCCTCCATCCCCCTCTGTTTATGTGTGTGTGTATGTGTGTGTGTGTGTGTGTGTGTGTGTGTTTGTCAGTTTGTATGTATTTTTAAGTTTAAAGTTTTCTATTATCGTTCTAAGAGCACAGAATAATTTATCCTAGGAAAGCTTTTTCTCTCTTGAGGTCATCCCGCAGGTGTCATAGAGGGAAACAAACCATGAAGATAAGAATGAGAATGTGGTTGATTCCTAATCAACCTGGATTGGACTTTGAGGGATCTGAGCAGACTGTTATTGTAGGTGTATTTCAACATAATAAGAGAATTTGAAAAAGTGTCTCAAGGCAAAACCAATTTGTATAAGCATTCCAAATCCAGTCGAACAGTAAAGAATAAGGTGTGGCTATACAGGAACTCTTTACGAAGTTCTTGTGACTGTGCATGTGGTTCTATTGCTACAGCCTAGAGTGTAGTGTGGTCTCTGAATGACAGCATGCATCTCATTAGGCCATAAACTATATGTGACACCTCCCTTAGGATGGGTAATAGTCTAATGATGGAAAAGTTTTGGATAATCATTCTGGGTAATTGGGATGACTTCTTATCCTACAAATAGCAAAAAGAAAAAAAATCACCAGTGTGTTAAGAACCTCCACTCTCAGCTTTCTGAATGGAGTGTAGATATTTGAGTGTTTTTTTTTTCTCCTTCCTTGAAAAGCCATCCCTATGTGACTAAAATTCTTGTAATAAAAACAGAGGGATATTGGAGTCAAATAAGAAAGGTTGATAAATGGAATTGAACCAAAAATCCAGAAGAGGTAAACCCATAAAACTATGCTTCTCTGTGAGCACCAGGCCCTTATGCCCTCTTTAATCTTCATGCCAATGTCACCATTACTAATGACAATTACTTGTTGCATGTGTCAGTGAAAGAAAAACATCTGAATAAATTACCTGTGCAGAACTTGAGGAACAGGTGTGTAGGCCTCTGGCACCTGGGGCTCTCCCACTGAGATCTTTCACCTGACTATGTGCATCTGTTAGGGCAAGTGGTGAAAACTCAGTCAGGGAAGGGGAACAGCTTCTACTGCCCCAGTTACAGGCTTTACTCCCTTTAGCTGCTGCCTGCTGCTTTGGTTAGTGGCGCTGAGCCAGCAGGGACTGACTAGCTGGCAAGGGGTTCAGCAAAGCTTGGGGAGGGGATCATTTCTGGGACAGCAGATCTCTTTCCCAAGTGGATGTCTTTGCCAAATGGCGGTGTTACAGCTTTTATGACAGAAGCTCTCAGAGGATAGAACAGTTTCTGCACACCTTTATTTCTGAACAGGATATTAAATACAGTTTTTTTGGATGGGTCAGTGTCTGACAGCAGGTACTTCCTATTTGTTTGGCTTGAGAGCTTGGGAAGACCTCATCTACATATTTGTAGGCATGGTTCTCTTTCTATGTCTGATCTGTCTGAGCCCATAAGACCTGTAGCCACATCTCTGCCTGTGGATGGGGTGCTTAGGGTGTTGTCTTGAGCCTATGTAACCTGTGGTCAAATCTGACTTGTGGAGGAGGAGGGCTTTTGGGGTGTTGTCCTCTGTGACTCATCTGTTTTGAGCCTATGTAACCTGTGGTCACATTCTCACCTGTGGAGGAATGTCTTGAGGTATTGCCCTATATGACTGGTCTGTCTCAAACCTCTTTACAGTGGTCATTGGTTGGGGGACAGGTATGTTAGACCCTGATATTCTGAGATACTGGGAATGTACCTGCTGTTCCTTTTAGTGTCTCCCAGGAATTTGACCTCTGTAAATCAGGGATCAGCATACATTTCACAGCTTGACACTACACAATTCCCCTCTTTATTTTTTTAAATGAGAGATGTCATTTATAGTGAAAATTTTGGGTGTGACTGAAGTATCAAAAAACCACTAAATAGGCAGGAGGGGTAGTACAACTAGGCTAGAGTGGTAACTAGGGATGAGGGTAGGTTTAGGAGGACAAAGGATCATAGGATGAAGTAATTGTTGCATGGTTTGTATGGTTTGAGGGTATTAACGTTTGTTTTAAAGAACACTAGGTTAATCTAACTAGACATCATGCTTTTCTTACTATCATGTAACTTTCCCCAAGTTCAGTAGACTTTTGGCTTTGGCAAGAGAGTTCATCTGTAGTTATAAGATTCCAATTCTGTAGGTCTCAGCTGCCATATGTGTATCTCAGTGTGTGTCTCAGATATTCGTCAGACAGATGAGTGTCTGGATAAAGGAAGCTTTCTTGTCCCAGGTTACCATCCATTGGGGACGTCCTTGTGGAGAATGGGGGATGGGGGAGGAGGTATGGGATGTGCAACAGTCAGGGGGAGAGGAGGTTCAGGCAGGAAATAAAATCTGTAGTGTAAAAATAAGTAAATTAAAAAAAAGAGTTATTTTTTAAGCGTTCATTGAAACACATATCACTAACAAAAAGTTAAGGTTTCAAGAGCTATAAGCAAAGATTCCCCAAGTGCTTATTTAAGCATAAAGAGTTAAGTCATCAGTGCTTATTGAAGCAGAGGGCAGTAATAAAGAGTTAAGTTCCTGGTGTTTGATAGAGCACAGAGAGTTAAAGAGAAAAGAAGCCAGTGGTTTTCAGGCACCAAATAAGCAAGAGAGTGTTAACATTCCAGAAGCCACCAGAATCTAGTCCCCAGTAGAGTTAGAGATTGTTACAAGGCCATAGAGAGATCATCAGTCTTTCATCTAATTCTCTGTTTCTCCTCAGTTCCAAACCTCCAAATGCTGGGGCAGCCCTCAGCAATATTTATGCTAATTATATAAATTAAAAATAATTCCACAGGAGGACTAGTTATCATGTATGATGCTTGCCCAGGAAAGAGCAAGGAACATGTGAGGATAGCCCTTACAGAGGATGAATAAAAGTACTTTGAATAAGGGATTGAGTTCTTGGATTATATCTGGTGAGAGTTATTTAGGGGCAATCACAGGCTTATGTGTACCAACTTGAAATGATATTATGGGAAGTTTCAATCTTTATGAGACTTCTGGCTTCTGAGACACAGTTATCAGGTTTCTAGCCTGATCAATGCAAGATCCAAGTGTTGACTCCAGTGTGGCCAGGGTCCACTGAGCGAAAGGAGCTTTGTTTCTAGTGGTATTTGATGTCAATAAAGGTGTAAAATTCTGATATCTGAAGTGCAAAATGTCACTGAGAAAGTGGTGTCTATTTTTTTGTGATCCTAGATAACTTTGGGCCTTGTATCTCTAATCACAGCCTCCTGATTATAGATTAATTTCTTGTGGTATGAAGTTTGCTATTCTGACTCCAGCAGGCTGATAGTGTTCAGGGATGACCATGTTTACCACCTAGTTACCTTGTGCTTAGTGTACAGCCCCACCCTTAGTTCTGTTAATACATTGCCAACGTAAGTTCAGCAAATTTTTTTGATAGTCAATACCATTTTCACCAGTCCTTGCAGCGGAACTTCATGCAGATGTTTCTCTAAGAAGAAATATGTAAACCAAAACATCACAAAAAAAATCTGAAGATGTGAAAACATGAGCAGTTCAACAGATGTATAAAGTACAAGGAAATAATATAAAAAACTACAATGCAACCATTACCTGAGAAGCAATACCAACCTGCCAGTTCTTATGTGAGGGAAATCAAAATTCTGGAAAGAGATCAAATGTCACAGAAAGTATTTGGAGTGTTAATATTTAAAAGAACTAACAATCCCACAGAAGAGCCAAACAAATAGGCATAAATTAGGGGAATCTCTTCAAGACTTGCCAAGGCAGTCTTCAAAATGAATGCAACAGTTAATACATTGGAAGGCAAAGCTAAGATTGTGGAGGAAAACATATGAAGGAGATTAAGATCTTGCGAAATTATACTGAAAGAATAAAAAATGCAGCTAAGAAGTCAGAAGTTTAAAAAAGCCCCAAATACCTCAAATTCCAGACCTTGCCCTCTACCTGTACTAGCTGACCATAAAGTTAGATTAAAATCTTAGAGAATAATCTTGAGAAGCAGGAAGCTCCTCCCAGGAACTGATGGACCATAAAGTTTAACAATCTTGAGAAACAGGAAGCTCCTCCTTGTGATTTTTCATTAGTATTCTCGACACTTTCCAATGACACCATCCCTGTCCCCTCAGGTTGTGGTTTCTCCCTTTAAATACCCTTTCTTCCAGCCTTTCAGGGTCGAACTCCACTGCCCCTGCCTGAGATATGAGTCTTGACCACAGTGCACTGGTTCCTATCAATAAACCTCATGTTTATTACAGCAAGGACGGTCTCACGTGAGTTCTTGGGGGTTCTCATCATCCCGAGACTTGAGTGAGGGTCTCCCCGCTCCGGGGGTCTTTCATTTGGGGGCTCATCTGGGATGAGCGACCACCCTCGTCTCTGAAGACCCACTTGGAGGTGAGATAGCATCTGTGTCTTTGTTTGTGTCCTTGTGTTTTGTGCCGGCTAAACTCTGGGTCTGTATTTGCTACTCTGGGTCTGTATTTGCTCACGAGTTCTGGAGTTTTGGTTTTGCAGTCGCTCCCATCTCGAGCTGAGAAGGGAGGCTCGTGTCTCAGGAGAGACACAAGTGTGAGCAGTAGACATGCCAGGGGCTCACCGATTGTGCTGTCCTGGAAGATGTCCCAGGAGGTCTGGGGGAACCCCAGGGACGCCTGGGAGATTCCCGTCTGGGTGCCGGTGAGGATTCCGTGATTCTCCTGGACTGGAGAAGAGACCCGTCCTCCCAGCTGTCTGTGTGCAGGTGAGGATTTGCTGATTCTCCTGGACTGGAGAAGAGACCCGTCCTCCCAGCTGTCTGTATTTCTAGAGTGGTCTTTGTCTGTGTGTTTTAGGTCTTTGTTTTGTGTTACTTGTAGACTTTGACCATGGACTCCTCTGAGTTTGTGGTCTTTGTCTGTGTGTTTTAGGTCTTTGTTTTTTGTAGACTTTGACAATGGGACTTGAGTTTGACTTAGACCACTGACTGCTAGAGCACACAATTTGTACCGCAGCAGACTTTTTGCTCCTTGGAGTGGCCAGCGTTTGACATTGGCTGGCCTCCAGAAGGCACCTTTGACTTAACCATTATTTTTGATCGGCTGTCATTCATCTGTCTGTGGTTGAGAAGGAAGAGTGATATGAAATCCGCTTTCCTTCATCTGTCATTGTAAGCTCCCTTCTAAATTAGCTCAGTTTTGTGGTGACCTCGCAGCGGCCACTTGTTTTTTGTTTTTGTGCACACTTCTATTTTTTGTCTGTTAATCTTTTGATTGTCTTTCTGTGTGACTGAATGCTATTTGTCCTGTTCGGCGGACCTCTATTTTCTGGACTCTTGTTTTCTCGCCATCCCACTTGAGATGCTTGTTAGTAGCTGTTACAGGAGATACAGAATCCTACTAGAGGCCAGAAAAAATGTTCCAGACACGGATGGAAGGCCCTCACTTCTGCCTGTTGACTTCAATATGCCTGAAGGTAGGGAGTGCCAGGTCTACCGTCAGACTCCAATGATGCGTCTCTGAGGGGCTGAAAAAACGCCCCAGGAATTTGGCTAAAGTAAGGAAAAGATATGAAGAAAAAGTTGCAGAAACTTGAAGGGTTAAGCTAAGTTGCTGAGAGAGTTATTGTAAGTTGCAGAGAAAATAAGGTTGATGTATGGTTCAGGGTCTGTGCACAAAAGTGAACAGCAACTTATAGCTGTAGAAGAAGATGCAGACAGAGAGACTGAAAAAAGAAAGAAAGAAAGAAAGAAAGAAGACAAAAAGAGCAGAAAGCTAGGGAAGAAAAGAGACAAAAAGAAGAGGAAGCTAGAGAGCTAAAGAGATAAAAGACAAGAGAGGTCGAACATATACTGGCCACAATAGTTAGGGAACCTAGGAAGACAGTACCTGGCAACAGAAGAGAATTCCTGGCTAAAGATCAGTGTGCCTAATACAAAGAAAAAGGACACTGGGTCAGGGACTGCCCCAGAAAGAACAAGAGGGGCCACTAGAGAGTCTCTCGGTCCTAGAGCGCTGGCTATGCACAGAGATAGAAGGGAAGCCCGCCCAGTTGTTTTGTAGATACAGGGACCCAACGCTCTGTGCTCCTATGCCCCAGTGGGCCAGTATCCAAAGACCTTTTGGTACAGGGGGCTACTGGCAACAAACAATACCTATGGACTGCACGAATAACAGTGGATCTTGGCGTGGGCCGGGTAACTCACTAGTTCATGGTCATCCCTGACTGCTCCTATCCCTTGCTCATGAGAAATTTGCTCTCAAAATTGCTTGTGTGGGCTAAAAATGGCTGAGTGAAGCCATGTATATGCATACATGCAGACTGTGTATGTGGAGCTAAAGACCTGTCTCAGTGCACCATTACCTGGATGCTGGGAGATGCTTATGGCTTAGTGCCATTCTGCCTGGAACACACCGTCCTGCCAGCCAGGCACTAACACCATCACCTAATCCAGGACAAGCTTCCGTGATAAGGGCTGATGTTTTGCCTCGAATAGAATGTCCCAAAAGATGGATCACTGGTCAGCTGCCATGGACTAGATTCTCGGTTGGGGGCAATCTGGTCACCTTGCTGCCCAATCCTGACCTGGAGCCACCATAGCACGAGTGTCAAGTACTGGCAGAAGCCCACATGGGTGGAGAAAAGACCTCTGCGACTGGCTGATTGACCCCTGCTTAAAGCCGAGGCTACCTTGTCTACAGATGAGAACAGTTCTCTTCATGAAGGTCAGAGATAAGTGGGTGCTGCCGTGGTGGATAACACAATGTCATCTGGAATGGCTGAACCCCAATCCCCCAGCACATCGGTGCCACAGATGCCTTTGCCCTGATGAAGCCAGCAACTGTATTATTCATTGCCCAGAACATCAGGAAGGAAGAGATTCAGTGGCATGGGGCAGTAACAAAGCACATAAAGTGGCTCGGGAAATGGCTATGCAGGAGCCTATCCTGGTTACAGGTGTGCAAGAGACAGCCACTGGGAACTGGGATTGGACTAAGGGATGGCCTCACTTGGAATGTACAACAGAAGTTAAAAGGCCCAAATTGCTTAAACTGAAAACAAACAAAACAAACAAAAAACCAAAACAACAACAACAACAAAAAAAACCAAAAAAACAACAACAACAACAACAAAAAAACAATAGCACACTTGAGGGAAAACTATATTCCTCAGAGAACAAAGAAAAGACTCACTTTGCCAAATACAGAAATGGACTCACTTAGATAAGAAGCTTGTCCAAGTAGTTAAGGTGTATGTAATAGACTTTAAGATTCTAGCCAGAGAGGCAGTAAAAAATATAAGGTATGTCAGTAAGTGAATGCTTAACAAGCAAACAGGGCAAAGAGACTTAGAGTGTTTAGTGAAAAGTTGAAGTGAACTTCACTGAGATAAAACCAGAAAAATATGATCACAAGTATCTCCTAGTGCTTGTAGATACTTTTTCAGGAATAGATAGAAGCTTTCCTCACCAAACGAGAGAAGGCCTCTGCAATCATCAAGAAGATACTGGAAGAAATCTTCCTGGTCTGAGTGCCAAGGTAATCTGGTCAGACAATGGCCCTACTTTCGTTGCCAAGGT
>NC_046160.1:120427097-120458361 GCF_011064425.1 Rattus rattus | reverse complement strand
GAAGCTTGTATCGACAGCTCCTTGTCTCTTCTTTTGGTTTTCTATATCCAGGGTTATTTCCATGTGTTCTTTCTTGATTGCTTCTATTTCCATTTTTAATTCCTTCAACTGTTTGATTGTGTTTTCCTGGAATTCTTTCAGGTATTTTTGTGTCCTCTCTATGGGCTTCTACTTGTTTATTTATGTTTTCCTGGAATTCTTTCAGGGATTTTTGTGTCTCCTCTCTATGGGCTTCTACTTGTTTATTTATGTTTTCCTGGAATTCTTTCAGGCATTTTTGCGATTCTTCTCTGTAGGCTTCTACTTGTTCTCTTAGGGAGTTCTTCACGTCTTTCTTGAAGTCCTCCAGCATCATGGTCAAATATGATTTTGAAACTAGATCTTGCTTTTCTGGTGTGTTTGGATATTCCATGTTTGTTTTGATGGGAGAATTGGGCTCCGATGGTGCCATGTAGTCTTGGTTTCTGTTGCTTGGGTTCCTGCGCTTGCCTCTCGCCATCAGATTATCTCTAGTGTTACTTTGTTCTGCTTTTTCTGACAGTGGCTAAACTGTCCTATAAGCTTGTGTGTCAGGAGTGCTGTAGACCTGTTTTCCTCTCTTTCAGTCAGTTATGGGGACAGAGTGTTCTGCTTTCGGGCATGTAGTTTTTCCTCTCTACAGGTCTTCAGCTTTTCCTGTGGACCTGTGTCTTGAGTTCACCGGGCAGGTCACTTGCATCAGAAAAGTTGGTCTTACCTGTGGTCCCGAGGCTCAAGTTCGCTCGCGGGGTGCTGCCCACGGGCTCTGTGCAGCGGCAGCAACCAGGAAGATCTGCGCCGCCCCTTCTGGGAGCCTCCGTGCACCTGGGTTCCAGATGGAGTTTGGTGTTTTCCTCTGGAATCAGTAATGTGTGCAGAGAGCAGTCTCTTCTGGTTTCGCAGGCATGTCTGCCTCTCTGAAGGTTTAGCTCTCCCTCCCACGGGATTTGGGTGCCGAGAACTGTTTATCCGGTCTGTTTCCTTCAGGTTCCGGCGGTGTCTCAGGCAGGGGTCCTGCTGCTCCTGGGCCCTCCCCCACGGGCACCCAGAAGCCTTATACAGTTTCCTCTTGGGCCAGGGATGTGGGCAGGGGTGGGCAGTGTTGGTGGTCTCTTCCGCTCTGCAGCCTCAGGAGTGCCCACCTGACCAGGCGGTGAGGTCTCTCTCCCACGGGGTCTGGGAGCAGAGAGCTGCTGCGGGCAGGGATCCGCGGGTGTGGGGCTTCGGGTAAACACCGGACGTGCCTGGTCCTAGAGGAATTCTGCCTCTGTGTGTCCCGATTTCACCAGGCAGTTCACTTGCAGCAGATAAGTTGGTCTTACCTGTGGTCCCGAGGCTCAAGTTCGCTCGCGGGGTGCTGCCCACGGGCTCTCCGTGGCAGCAGCGTTGTTTGCTTTTTTAAAGGTATTTATATTCTATATGTTTTCTAATTTTAGGAACAGAGTAGAGCTGAGAGAAGATTGAGAAGGTGTTGGGGAATGGAAAACAGTAATCAGAATATATTGCATGAAGAAATCTATTTTCAATAAGTTTTAGGAAAAAGAACTGTAATGTATTAATAAAGAGTACTTTCCGATAGATATCTGTTGTGTAAATTTCTCATATACTCAAAAGTCTCATGTCTTTGTTTAAATCTTTAAACCATATTTAAAAGGCAGGACTGAAAGGATTTATCATGAAGCATGTATAAAAACTGTAATGTTTAGGTACAAAGAAATATGTAAGTAAAATGTGGGGGTTTTAGCATATCTCAGTCTCTCTCTCTCTTTCTCTTTCTCTCCCTCTCTTTCCCTCTCTCCTTATTTCTCTGTGTGTGTGCACATAGTTGTGTGTCTGTGTATGTATTTTAAGTTTGAAGTTTTGTATTATTAATCTCTAAGAGCACAGAATAATTTCTCCTAGGAAAGCTTTTATTTCTTGAGGTCATCACTGCAGGTGTCATAGAGGGAAGCAAATCATGTGCAGATAAGAATGAGAATGTGGTGCTGATTGCCTTGTCAACCTGGATTGAAATTTGAGGAGTCTGAGCACAGACTGTTCATTGTAGGTATATTTCAACATAATAAGAGAATTTGAAAAAGAGTCTGTGGGCAACATCAATATGCATAATTATTCCAAATAGAGTTGAACAGTAAAGGTTAATGTGTGGCCATGTAGAAACTTTTAATGAAATTCTTGTGACTATGTGTGTAGCTCTATTGCTAAAACCTAGAGTCTAGTGTGTTCTCTGACTAAAAGCATCCACCTCAGCAGGCCATAAAGTATATGTGACACCTTCCTTAGGATAGGTAATAGTCTAATGATGGAGGAGACTGGGATAATCATTCTGGGTAATTAGGATGAGTTCTGTTCCCACAAATAACAACAAAAAAACAAAAACAAAAACAAAAAAACAAGTTTCTTAAGGACCTCCACTCTCACCTTTCTGAATGGAGTGCAGATATTAGATTTTTTTCTCCTTCCTTGAGGAGACATCCCTATGCCACTAAAATTCCTGTAATAAAAACAGGGGGATATTGGAGTAAAATAAGAAAGATTGATAAATGGAATTGAACCAAAAATCCGGGTGCTTCTCTGTGAACACCAGGCCCTTATGCCCTCTTTAGTCTTCATGTCAATGTCACCATTACTAATGACAATTACTTGTTGCATGTGTCAGTGAAAGAAAGACATCTGAATAAATTAGTTGTGCAGAACTTGAGGAACAGGTGTGTAGGGCTCTGGCACCTGGGGCTCTCCCACTGAGATCTTTCACCTGATTGGGAGCATGGGTTATGGCAAGGTGAGAGACCTCAGGCAGGGAGGGGGAACAGCTTTTACTGCCCCAGTTGCAGGCTTTACTCCCTTTAGTTGCTGCATACTGCTTTGGTGGCTGGGGCTGAGCCAGCAGGGGACTGACTAGCTGACAAGGGGTGCAGCAAAGCTTGGGGAGGGGATCATTTCTGGGACAGCAGATCTCTTTCCCAAGTGGATGTCTTTGCCAAATGGCAGTGTTACAGCTTTTATGACGGAAGCTCTCAGACGATGGAACAGTTCCTGCACACCTTTAATTCTGAACAGGACACTTAAATACAAGTTTTTTGGATGGGTCAGTGTCTGACAGCAGGTACTTCCTATTTGTTTGGCTTGAGAGCTTGGGAAGACCTCATATACATATTTGGAGGCATGGTTCTCTTTCTATGACTGATCTGTCTGATCCTACAAGACCTGTAGTCACATCTTCTCCTCTGGAGGAGGTGCTTAGGGTGTTGTCTTGAGCCTATGTAACCTGTGGTCAAATCCTGAGCTGTGGAGGAGGGCTTTGGGGTGTTGCCCTCTGTGACTGATTGTTTTGGGCCTATGTAACCTGTAGTCACATTCTCACCTGTGGAGGAGGGTCTTGAGGTATTGCCCTACATGTCTGGTCTGCCTAAATCCTCTCAACAGTGGTCTTTGGGAGGGGCACAGGTACATTAGACCCTGATATTATGAGATACTGGGAACGTACCTGCTGACCCTTTTAGTGTCTCCTAGGGATTCGACCTATCTAGATTAGAAATCAGGGTGCCTTTCACTGCCTCCTGCCACACAATCCCCTCCTTTACTTTTTTAAATGAGAGGTGTCATTTGTAGTGAAAATTTTGGGTGGAATTGAAGTACCAAAAAAAGAACCCCACTAAATAGGCAGGAGGGGTAGGGCAATTAGAGTGTGCAAGGGATGAGGGTGGGGTTAGAATGACAAAGGATCATTGAACGAAATAATTGTTGCATGGTTTGTATGGTTTGAGAGTATTAACATTGGTTTTAAACAACACTAGATTAATCTAGCTAGACATCATGTTTTCCTTACTATCATGTAATTTTCCCCAAGTTCAGTAGCCATTTGGATTTGGAAGGAGAGTTCATCTGTAGCTGTAAGGTTTCAAGTCTGTAGGTCTCAGCTGCCATCTGTGGATCTCAGTGTGTGTCTCGGGGAGTCATCAGACAGATGAGTGTCTGGAGAAAGGCAGCTTTCTTGTCCCAGGTTAGCATGGGGTGGGTGGGGACATCCTTGTGGAGAATGGGGGTTGGTGGGGGAGGAGATATGGGATGTGCAGCAGTCGGGGGAGAGGGAGTTCAGGCAGGGAATAAAATCTGGAGTGTAAAAATAAGTAAATTTAAAAGAGTTATTTTTTAAGCGTTCATTGAAACACATGTCCATAACAAAGAGTTAAGTTTCCCAGTGCTTTTTTAAGCAAAGATTCCCCCAGTACTTATTTAAACATGAAGAGTTAAGTTGTCAGAGCTTATTGAAATACAGGGCAGTTAAGTTCCTGGTATTTAATAGAGCACTGAGAGTTATAGAGAAAAGAAGCCAATGGTTTTCAGGCTCAGAATAAGCAAGAGAGTGTTAAGATTCCAGAAGCCATTAGCAACTATCCCCAGTACAGTTAGAGATTGTTACAAGGCCAGAGGACATCATTCTCTCATTTAACTCTCTGTTTCTCCTCAGCTCCAAATCTCCAAAGGCTGGGGTAGCCTTCAGCAATATTTATGCTATTTATGTAAATTAAAAAAATTCCAGAAGAAGACTAGTTGTCATGTGTGATGTGTGCTCAGGAAAGAGCAAGGAACATGTGAATATAACCCTTACAGGGGATGAATAAAAGTACTTTGGATAAGTCATTGAGTTCTTGGATTAGATCTAGTGAGAGTTTTTAGCGGCAATCACAGGCTCATGTGTACCAACTTGAAATAATACTATGGGAAGTTTCAATATTTATGAGACTTATGTCTTCTGAGGGACAGGGCATTTCCTTATGATCAGGTTTCTAGCCTGATCAGTTCAAGGGCCAAATGTTGACTCCAGTGTGGCCAGGGTCCACAGAGCGAGAGGAGCTTTGTTTCTAGTGGTATTTGATGTCAATATCAGTGTGCAAAATGTCACTTCAGAAACTGGTGTCTATATTTCTGTGATACTAGATAACTTTGGGCCTTATATCCCAATCACAGACCCCTGATAATAGATGAATTTCAGGTGGTTTGAAGTTTGCTATTCTGACTCTAGCAGGGTCATAGTGTTCAGGGACGACCAAATTTAACACCATCTATTTACCTCATGCTAAGTTTACAGACCCAACCTTAGTCATTTGGATACATAGCCAACATAAATTCAACAACTTTTTTTGACAGTCAACACAATTTTCACCAGTCCTTGCAGCTGAACTTCATGCAGCTGTTTCTCTAAGAAGAGACACAGAAACCAAAACATCACAAAAAGATCTGAAGAAGATGTTAAAACATGTGCACTTCAGCAGATGTATAAAGTACAAGGAAATAATATAAAAAACCCTACAGCACAGCCATTACCCAAAACACAATACCAACATGCCATTTCCTATCTTTGAGAATTCAAAATTATGGAAAGAGATAAAATGTCTCAGAAAGTATTTGGAGTCTTAATATTCAAAAGAACTAACAAGCACACGGAAGAACCAACCACACATGCATAAATTAAGGGAACCTCTTCAAGATCTTGACAACGCAGTCTTCAAAGTGAATGCAACAGTTCATAAGTTGGAGGGCAAAGCTCAGATTATGGAGGAAAAAATAGCAAGGGGATTAAAACATTGAAAAATTATTGTATGAAAGTGCTTGAAATGAAGAGAATGGGCAGCCAAAAATATTACAACAGATGTTATCATTGATAGACAATACCATGAAGAAGAATGAATTTCTGTAATGAGGATACAATTGAGTAAATAATATAAATAGACATGTATAAGGAAAAAAATCAGTAGCATGTATGATATTTGTAAGAACTCCAGGATATGTCCAGGAAGTCAAACCTAAGAATTCCCAGCAGAGAAGAAGCAGAGGAAAAATTGAATGGAAAAGATCAACTAATTAGAGAGATTACACCAAATTTACGGAAAGAAGTAGGTTTCCAAACACAAGAGGTATGAAGAACACTAAATAGTCATGAGTATGGAATATTACAATCAGGATGTCAAATATTAAAAAAAAAGAAACAATACTGAAAGAAGCATCCAAAGCACTAATTCACATAAAAAGATAGAAGTAGAAGAATTACACTAGACACTTTGTTAGCAACCAGAACGACTGGAAAGATGTGGAATGCAATATTACATTCTCTGCAAATGAGCAACGGTGAGCCAAGAGTGTTACAACCTGCTAAGTTATCTTTCAAAATTGATGGAAAAATATAAGTATTTCAAGAAGGTACAATGTGACACAGCTCATTATGATCAACTTAGCACTGCAGAAAGTTCTCAGTGGAATATTTTACAGGAAGAAAGAGGAAAAGTAGCTTCACTGCTTATAAACAAGCTCCCCAAGGGAAGAAACAACCACGGCCAAAACAGCAACTCATCAAACTCTCAGAGCTAATCTGGAAACAGGAAAATAAATAAACTATGTTGTGTGCAATTTTACTAAATGTACCTTCTAGGGTACTTGGCCTGTGCTCTGACCACTTCTGGTTCCCTGGTTCCCTGTTTCCATCCAGTTTAGCCCAGGATCGTATGCAACCATCCTACAACCTGGGCATTGTGTTTTCAATTCTGTATAATTAGTGCTGGTCTCTGTGAGTAGAATGTGAACAAATATCATGCAATCTTAGAAGGCCTGTGGGATATCTGTGTTGATTCATGAGGAGAGACTTGAGGGTCTGGCATGGCTGATTAGGGAATTTCTGACCCAGTTCCTGTCCCTGGAGCATCACCAGCCATTGATCCACATAATCCCCACATGTGCTGATGACACTCTTGTCCTGAAATCAATCTACTGTCTGTACTACTTTACTTACAATCTCTCTTTTTGGGGAATATACTTCCCCACCATTACTCAGAGCAAATCACTCCATGATAAATGAAACAGATGTCCTTCTCAGCCATGAGGAATGGAGGTGGTCATGAGACTGTGGACAGCAAGGAACAGACCTTGTCCTTGTCCTTTAGGGCTATGGGAAAGGATCTAGACACCATTCTCATAAAGGCAAAAAACCTACATGGTCCTTTGTAGAATGGTTCATTTCCAGACTTGGTCTTGAATTTGTAATCACAAGGAGATACATGTACTGTCTGTTCCAATGCCTACCACATTATTTAGCCACTACAAACTTGGGGACATCAAGGATAGAGAGTTAAAATGGTCTCAAGGAGAAAAAGCATGAATTAAAAATAGTAATCTATAAAATACAAGCAAATGAGAGATTTCTATTATAGAAGGAATACCTCTATACAAGTATGCTGTCTGCTGTACCAGGAAACCACAAGAACTGTGCCCAGATTCCGCTGAAGAACAGGCTGTGCAAAACATATAAAGAAATGTGCTTTTGTTTTGTGTTTAGTTTCTGTTTTAAGGAAGGAGGGGTTGCAACAAATGATCTGGAATTCATAAAACATGTAAATTTAAGGATTTTTTAAAATAATTATTAATAATGATCAAAGCATTAAAGATGTAACTTTACAAAATTAAAGACTGTGTTCCGGCTTTCTGGTTGGGAGAAAGAAAGAATGAAAGGAGAGAAGGAAAAAGAATGAGAAATGGGAGAAGACAAAGGCATGAAATTAGAGAAAGGAAGAATGAAGAGAATCCTTGGATAAACAGAGAGCACTTGAAATGACAGCTTGCATCCACTACTGACCCTGAGTCATTATTATGTTAGTGACACTCCTATTGCTGCCTTTCTTCCAGACCCTCTCATGCTTAGGCTGGACCTCTGCACTGTGTGACAATGGCTCATGACTGTCACAGGTGAGAGCCTCCTGTGGCTGTTCACCTTCCTGAAGAACCTACATGCCCTGAAAGAAAATAGACTAAGTTCTGTATAAGATGTGGAGCTGTCCCTGAAGAATCCATCAGAATGTCAGTTTACCCATTCAAGAACAAGTTCATTCTGAAACAGAGCTCTGCTGTCACTCAGACACAGCTTTGTGTTACTGTGCAGGAGACACAGTGAGCAGGTTCCTTGTGCTTTCAGAAACATCTCCCTTTGAGGATGCTCAGGACCAGCAGGGGGTGGTGTAGATCCAACTTTCACCAGGAGTGAAACAGTAACAGGTGCAGGGAAACATCTGGAGAGTGAGGAAGTCCTAGGAGACTCTGAGGCTTCCTTTCCTAAGAATACAAAACTTTAAAGCATAAACCATACTTGTGTTGTAGATATTGTGATAAGACTACAAATTTAGGACAGTAAAAGTTCTTTGTTAAGTAATTGAGCATATGTTTTATTGATTACACATTAACCTTATTGGAAGAAAAAAAACCCCAATTACATATGCAAATGAAATGATAGAAAATTTCAAGCATGTGTCATGTTAGGACATCATCTTCATTGTCGGCTGCATCTGTAAATCTGCCTGTAACTTCTTTCGATTGGCACGAGGGAGTTTCTCAGATGGAAAATAAGATTGATTGTGCCTTAGGAATACAGTCCTGGATGTTCTAGCCACAGTGTTAAGCTCATGCAGCTCTGGGAAAGTGTGTGAGATCTGGTCTTGCTGCCATGTGATACCCTCAGCTTAGGTGAAGGAGAGCTGGAAAAGCTGGTTGTATTTTATAGTTAGGCCTTTCTTATGTTTTTATTTTATTTTTATTCCCAATAACTTTTTATCATTCAGTTTAAATTCAAAATTATTTCTATTCATGGATCACGGTATGTAATTTCAATATGTTCGGATATAAATCAATGGAATTTACATTTTATCTTTTTTCTTTTTGAAAAAAGATTTTATTGTGTATATTTCTTTATTTACATTTCAAATGTTATTCCCTTTTCCGGTTTCCTGTCCATAAGCTCCCATCCCCTCCTCCTCACACATATGGGTGTTCCCCCCCATGGCCCCAACCACAGGATATTCCCCTGCACTGGGTATCCAACCTTGGTAGGACCAAGGGCTTCCCCTTCTACTGGCTCCCCAATATGGGTATTCACTGCTACCTATTTCTCAGGGTTGTTTTGATTTGCATTTTCCTTATGACTAAATATGTTCAACATTTCTTTAGGTGCTTCTCAGCCATTCGGCATTCTTCAGCTGTGAATTCTTTGTTTAGCTCTAATCCCCATTTTTTAAAATATTTTTCTCCATCTTTATTAAATTGGGTATTTTTAATTTACATTTCAATTGTTATTACCTTTCCTGGTTTCCAGTCCGACATCCCTCTAATCCCTCCCCATCCCCTTCTATAAGGGTGTTTCCCTCTCCATCCTCTCCCAATTACTGCCCTCCCTTCAACAATCTGGTTCACTGGGGGTTCAGTCTTGGCAGGACCAAGGGCTTCCCCTTCCACTAGTGCTCTTACTGGGCTATTCATTGCTACCTATGAGGTTGGAGCCCAGGATCAGTCCATGTATAGTCTTTGGATAATGGCTTAGTCCCTGGAAGCTCTGGTTGTTTGGCATTGTTTGAACCCCATTTTTAATAGGTTTATTTGTCTCCCTGCCATCTAACTTCATCAGTTCTTTGTAAATTTTGGATATAAGCTCTCTATCAGTTGTAGGATTGGTATAGATCTTTTCCCAATCTGTTGGTTGCCGTTTTGTCCTAACCACAGTGTCCTTTGCATTACAGAAGCTTTATAGTTTTATGAGATCACATTTGTCAATTCTTGATCTTAGAGCATAAGCCGTTGGTGTTTTGTTCAGGAAATTTTCTCCAGTGCCCATGTGCTCAAGATTCTTCCCTATTTTTTCTTCTATTAGTTTGAGTGTATCTGGTTTGATGTGGAGGTCCTTGATCCACTTGGACTCAAGTTTTGTACAGAGCAGTAAGAATGGATCGATCTGCATTCTTCTACACGATGACCTCCAGTTGAACCAGCACCATTTGCTGAAAATGCTATCTTTTTCCCATTGGATGGTTTTGCTCCTTTGTCAACAATTGAGTGACCATAGGTGTGTGGGTTCATTTCTGGGTCTTCAATTCTATTCCACTAGTTTACCTGCCTGTCTCTGTACAATACCATACAGTTTTTATCACTGTTGCTCTGCAATATTGCGTGAGTTCACAGATTATGGTTCCCCTGGATGTTCTTTTATTGTTGAGGATAGATTTAGCTATCCTGGGTGTTTTGTTATTCCAGATGAATTTGGAAATTGTTCTGTCTAACTCTATGAAAAATTGGATTAGAATTTTGATGGGGATTGCAATGAATCAATAAATCGCTTTTGGTAAAATGGCCATTTTTACTATATTAATCCTGCTAATCCATGAGCATGGGAGAGCTTTCCATCTTCTGAGGTCTTCTTCAATTTCTTCCTTCAGAGGCTTGAAATTCTTATCATACAGATCTTTCACTTGCTTGGTTAAAGTCACACCAAGGTACTTTATATTATTTGGGACTATTATGAAGGGTGTCATTTCCCTAATTTCTTTCTCAGCTTGTTATTTTTTGTGAAGAGGAAGGCTACTGATTTACTTGAGCAAATTTTATACCAAGCTACTTTGCTTAAGGTGTTTATCAGGTTTAGTAGGTCTCTGGTGGAACTTCTGTGATTACTTAAGTATACTATCATATCGTTTGCTAATAGTGATATTTTGCCTTCTTTCTTTCCAATCTGTATCCCTTTGATCTCCTTTTGTTGTCTGATTGCTCTGGATAGAACTTCAAGAACTATACTGAATAAGTAGGGAGAGAGTGGGCAGCCTTGTCTAGTCCCTGATTTTAGTGGGATTGCTTCAAGTTTCTCTCCATTTAGTTTAATGTTAGCCACTGGTTTGCTGTGTATGGCTTTTACTATATTTAGGTATGGACCTTGAATTCCTGTTCTTTCCAGGACTTTTATCTTGAAGGAGTGTTGAATTCTGTCAAATGCTTTCTCAGCATCTAATGAAATGATCATGTGTGTTTTTTTATCTTTCCATTTGTTTATATAGTGGATTACGTTGATGGTTTTTCCACATATTTTTTTTTTTTTTTTTTTTTTGTTTTTGTTTTTTTTTTTTTTGTTTTTTTTCTGGAGCTGGGGACCGAACCCAGGGCCTTGCGCTTGCTAGGCAAGTGCTCTACCACTGAGCTAAATCCCCAACCCCGGTTTTTCCACATATTAAACCATCCCTGCATAACTGGGATGAAGCCTACTTGATCATGATGGATGATTGTTTTGATGTGTTCTTGGATTTGGTTTGTAAGACTTTTATTGAGTATTTTTTGTGAAAATATTCATAATGGAAATTGGTCTAAAGTTCTCTTTCCTTGTTGGGCCTTTGTGTGGTTTAGGTATAAGAGTAATTGTGGCTTCATAGAAGGAATTCGGTAGCCCTCCATCTATTTCTATATTGTGGAATAGTTTGGATAGTATGAGGTCTTCTATGAGTGTCTGATAGAATTCTGCACTGGACCCATCTGGTCCTGGGCTCTTTTTGTTTGGGAGACTTTTAATGACTGCTTCTATTTCTTTAGGAGTTATGCAGTTGTTTAAATGGTTTACCTGTTCCTGATTTAACTTCAGTACCTAGTATGTGTCTAGGAAATTGTCCATATCCTCCAGATTTTCAAATTTTGAGAATATAGGCTGTTGTATTAGGATCTGTTGATTTTTTTGAATTTCCTCTGATTCTGGTTTTTTTTTTTTAAAGATTTTATTTTATTTATATGAATACACTGTAGCTGTCTTCAGACACATCAGAAGAGGGCATTGGATCCCATTACAGATGTTTGAGAGCCACCATGTGGTTGGTGGGATTTGAACTCTGGCCCTCTGAAAGAGCAGTCAGTGCTCGTAACCGCTGAGTCATCTCTCCAGCCCCTGATTATGTAGTTATGTCTCCATTTTCATTTCTGATATTGTTAATTTGTACACACTCTCTGTGTTCTCTCATTAGTCTGCCTAAGGGCTTATCTATCTTATTGATTTTCTCAAAGATCGTACTTTTGGTTCTATTGATTCTTTATATAGTACTTTTTATTTCTACTTGGTTGATTTCAGCTCTGAGTTTGATTTTTTTTCCTGTCTTCTACTCCTCCTGGGTGTGTTTGTTTCTTTTTGTTCTAGAGCTCTTAGGCGTGCCGTCAAGCTGCTGATATATGTTCTGTCCTGTTTCTTCCTGCAGGCACTCAGACCTATGAGTTTTCCTATTAGCACACCTTTCATTGCACACCTTCATTTTCATTAAATTCTAAGAAGTCTTTAATTTCTTTCTTTATTTCTTCCTTGACCAGGTTATCATTGAGTAGAGCATTGTTCAACTTCCATTTATATGCGGGCTTTCTTTCCTTATTGTTATTGAAGACCATCTTTAGCCCTTTATGGTCTGATCGGATGAATAGGATTATTTCTATATTTCTGTATGTGTTGAGGCCTGTTTTGTTCCCATTATATGGTCAATTTTGGAGAAAGTGCCATGAGGCGGAGAGAAGAAGGTATATCCTTTTGTTTTAGGATAGAATGTTCTATAAATATCTGTTAAATCCATTTGGTTCATAACTTCTATTAGTCTGTCTATGTCCCTGATCACTTTCTTTTTCCATAATCTGTCCATTGATGAGGGTGGGGTCTTGAAATCTCCTACTGTTTTAGTTTGAGATGCAATATGTGCTTTGAGCTTTAGTAAGGTTTCTTTTATGTATGTAAGAGCCCTTGTATTTGGAGCATAGATATTTAGGATTGAGAGTTCACCTTGGTGGTTTTTCCTTTGATGATTATGACGTGTCTTTCCTTATCCTTTTTGATGACTTTTGGTTGAAAATCGATTGTATTCGATATTAGAACGGCTATTCCAGCTTGCTTCTCCAGACCATTTGCTTGGAAAATTGTTTTCTAGTCATTTACTCTGAGGTAGTATTTGTCTTTGTCTCCAAGGTATGTTTCCTGTAGGCAGCAGAATGCTGGGTTCTCATTATTTAACAAGTTTTTTAATCTGTGCCTTTTTATTGGGGAATTGAGTCCATTCATGTTGAGAGGTACTAATGAATAGTGATTGTTGCTTCCTGTTATCTTTGTATTTGGAGTTGAGATCATGTTTGTGTGCTTCTCTTCTCTTTCTTTGGTTGCAAAATATTAGTTTTTTTGCTTTTTCTAGGGTGTAGCTTGCCTCCTTGTGTTGGGTTTTACTATCCTTTATAGGGTTGGATTTTTAGAAGGATATTGTGTAAATTTGATTTTGTCATGGAATATCTTGTTTTTCCATCTCTGTTTATTGAGAATTTTGCTGGATACAGTAACCTGGGCTGGCATTTGTGTTCTCTTAGGGTCTGCATGACATCTGTCCAGGATCTTCTGGTTTTCATAGTCTCTGGTGAGAAGGCTGGTGTAATTCTGATAGGTCTGCCTTTATGTGTTATTTGACCTTTTTCCTTACTGCTTTTAATATTCTTTCTTTGTTTTGTGCATTTGGTGTTTTGACTATTGTGTGATGTAAGGATTTTCTTTTCTGGTCCAATCTATTTGTACATCTGTAGGCTTCTTGTATGTTTATGGGCATCTCTTTCTTTAGGTTAGGAACGTTTTCTTCTATGATTTTGTTGAAGATATTTACTGATTCTTTGAGAAAGTCTTCACTTTCTTCTATAAATATTGTCCTTGGCTTTGATCTTCTCATTGTGTCCTGTATTTCCTGTATGTTTTGGGTCAGTAGCTTTTTCTGTTTTACATTTATAGAATTTATTTCTTAAGCCAGACTGTGTAACCTCAGTGTGAACCTTGACAAAGCTAATGTAGGGAAGGTCATGGCCAGCAGTTGTTGCAATGAGGCCCAGAATCCATATATAGAGATGAGCTGTGTGTAAGTGAACTCTGTCCTCTGTGGTCTTCTCTGTTTTGATATATATTTATACTCAGCAAACATTTGCTTTACTTGCTCTTTTGATTTTTGAAATAAAAGTTATAAAAAAAATTATAATAACTGATTACTCCACTCCTAACATATTATAGATCCTTCCTACCTTCCAGGTCACTTACCTGTACTCTTTTTTCCTCTCTTACTACTACTACTACTACTACTACTACTACTACTACTACTACTACAACTAATAATAATAGGAAGAAGAGGAAAAGGAGAAGGAGGAGGAGGAAGAGGAGGAGGAGGAGGAGGAAGAAGAAGAAGAAGAAGAGGAAGAGGAAGAGGAAGAGGAAGAGGAAGAGAAGAAGAAGAAGAAGAAGAAGAAGAAGAAGAAGAAGAAGAAGAAGAAGAAGAAGAAGAAATTTAGAGGAGGATTAAAAACAAATAAATATTAAAACTTCTACCCTGAAACCTACGATCAAGTAACAGATTTCATGTCCACACTTACACAAGCACACAAACACACATAGAATCCTTTAAAACCACAACTCTGTAGCCATAATATATAGGCAAAATAAGAGAGACAAAGGAAATTAAACAAATTGATATTAGAAAAAATGTGTGCAAAATAACATCAAGTTCAGTTTTTGTTTGCTATCAACTGCCAAGTATGCCTTCCATGATTAATTGTGCTTAACATCCCCTGTGAGTCTCCATTGGAGAAAACTATTTCTTTGCGTGTGTTAATTGGAGAATTCTTGGTTGAGGGTGAGAGCCTGTGTTCATTTCCTTCTCCCACCTTGGGGATTTTATTTAGGTTGACTTGGTTCAGGCTCTGTGCCTGCAGTCACAATGTCTGTGAATTCATGCCAGCATCAGTCCAATTATTTCTGGAAGACACTCTTTCCTTACAATCATTCACTCCCTCTGTCTCTTATAATCTGCTCAATTTTCAAACTGATTTTAGAAATAAAGCTTGACTACAGAGATACATGTGCAACAAAATCAATGGACAGCCTGATACTGCTGTTTTTGATACTTCTGGGAGCTCACTCCCTATTAATGAACAGAAATTTTCCTGTAGTTGGCACCGATATTTACATGTAAAAACTGGTGCTTTCTGGGGAAGTATAATCTAATAGTATATGTAAATCACAGTTGAAACAAAGCAAAAAGCCCATCCATCCGCTGTCTTCTTAGTTTCTTCAACCATATTCCTCACATAACCTTCACCATGATACAAAATAGACCTCCTGGACAATGCAAATACCTAAACTATAAATCTCATATAAATATCACCAGTTTACATATTCTTTCCTTAAATTTATTATTTTTGTTAAAAGTACTGTATCATCAATCCACAAAACATCATAATCTGAACATAAAACCATTCAAAGACAAAGACAATCCCAGATATATACTAGACAACTGTGACCTGTTCATTTTTTAAATTTTTTAGCTTTTTATAGTAAAATAAAATTGCAAATTTGTTTTTTTTTTACTGAATAATTCACATTCCTTTACTCTTAGTATCCGTGCTTTCATTTGCAATGCAACAGGCAGTGCATATCTTCTATAGCTTGCTTGCGTTCTTTCTTCTTTTCTTTCTTTCTTTCTTTCTTTCTTTCTTTCTCTCTCTTCCTTCCTTCCTTCCTTCCTCCCTTTCTTCCTCTTTCTTTCTTCCTTCCTTCCTTTCTTTCTTTCTTTCTTTCTTTCTTTCTTTCTCTCTCTTTCTTCCTTCCTCCCTCCCTCCCTCCCTCCCTTCCTCTTTCTTTCTTTCTTTCTTTCTTTCTTTCTTTCTTTCTTTCTTTCTTTCTTTCTTTCTTTCCTAACATTGGAACAAACTACATTTTACCACAGCTATTTAAATGTGATTTAAATTTGATTTATTCTACACCAATCACCAATTTACCATTTTTTTCATTTCTCAACACCATTTCAAGTTTAAAACATTTGCTTCCTTTATCTTCCCTTTCATTTTAATTCTATTTTACTAAACCACCACATCAAATTCTATTACCCCAATGAACAAATCCTACTCTCTCAGCTTGCACAATTAAGTACACTAAACCAAATATAACAATTTTGGAATATATATGAGGGAGAACATGAGGCACTTGACTTTTGAACTTGTGTGACCCTTTCAGCACATTTTTTCAGTCCCTACATACACTTATATATTACATATTTCATGCTTTACCACTGAGTAAATTACTGTATGCACCACTTTTACTTCCTACTCACGTTTTCTTAGAAATCTGGAATGATTTCTTTTCCTATATGCTGAAAATGGAACACGAATAACATGCTGTGAAAAAATATGTAAGTGCACGTGTCTCTCTAATAAGATGTAATGTCATGTGAGTAAACGTTTGGGAGGGATATTGTGAGCATACACCATAATTTTGTTATTATTTTTGGTGAATTTTCATATGAAATCAGGTTACTGTCATCAATACTCCCATGTTTAGTGATGATATAGTCCTTAGTAAACCTAAATTGTACAGCTAATGGTCAAACTTTCTAAAATATATTTAAGTTTTTAAACAATAGACTCTATGATCCTTGATCCCAGAGGCTCATGTGTGCAACGTGTAATGGATTATGCAAACATTCATGACTGGTTAAAGTACTGAGAATGACTGACAGATACTCAGCCACAGACCAGTCAATGATGACATTCACTTAGCAAAAAATGACAGGCTGTCATAGAAAAGGGAAAACAAATAAGATACAGAGAATGGATTGAAAGATAGAAAAATCTAACTCCAGGAAATAATTTGTTCTTACTGCACACGTGATCTCTCAGTAGCTTTATTTACCAGTACAAGACACACACACAGATCAAACCAATGAAAATTACTTATGAGAAACCTTGAAATAGCAGAGCAGGTAAAGATGTTTACTGGCACGTTTAGCAATATCTCTTAGAATTGAGTTACATGACTAACCTTTGGAGGTTAACACATCTACCTTATTAACTTTGTACCCTGTTCTCACCACTAAGAATGATATAAAAATGAAAAAATTTCAATGTGGATGAGGAAGAACTCTTGAGCATTCACACCAAACTAAAAGTCTTTTAGCATTTGATGACTGATGGGCAAAATATAACCACATTTTTTGGGTAGATCTCTCAAGGTTCACTATTTACTAGTAATAATCTTATGTATATTCTGACTCACTGGATTTTGTTATTAGTTAATGGAACAAAAGAGGTCAGGATATTGGAAAAGAGTCTTTTGGGAAGATTCCAAGGGGCAACAAGAGATGTTGCTGTGGTAGATAGGTTTGAGAGTCCTGAGAGTTTTATACATGATTGACAATTTCAAGAACGAATCCTTAGGAAATATAGAAAAGACAAATTTACCTATGTATAAAGATTTCATACAAGTGTATTTGTACATTGTGCATATTTCCCAGTAACCTCGTGTCCCTCCTGTTTTCCCTTTACTCTACTAGACAATTTCACTGGTACATACATGTATTTGTATGCATAGTGTTCTATAACTATGAAATTCATAAGCGCTATTAATGAAAGTATCATTTAATATCCGCGATTTTGCATTTGTTTACTAGAGTTATCTACTCCATTTTCCCAAAAGCAATGTAAATTTTTTATTTCTTTCTGGAAAAATTTATGTCGTTTTATATGTACATAAAATTTATTGTTATTGTATATATTATATAATATATAATTTTAATGATAATGAATATATAATAATATAATATATTATATATACACCACTTATTCTGGATTAAATCCTTTGTTGACACATGTAAAGTCCTTTTTTATAATTTAGTTATTGATAATGGTGCTGAAATAATCATTAGCATGTATATGTTTCTGAAGCTTATTTCTTTTTGGTTATTGAGATGAGTTCTGTATGTAACCTGTTGGACAGCCAAATATTTATTGCAAATATTTAAAATAAGTCTCTAAAATCTAAAAAAATTAGTCCTTTTTGGATTTTCCATTATTTTCATCATCATCAACATCAATAAAACCTTCTTGTTCAGCAATCTGATATCACTGTCCCAAAGAGGAGTCACAATTACAGGACATAAATATGATGAAAGCTATATCCTGATGCTGCATTCAGAGCATCTTCCCAGGGCTCAGGGAAAATAGGTGGAATGCATTTCCTCAGAGAGAATTATGACTAGGACCTGAGCATCTTGCTGCCTGAACCATCTGCCTTTGCTTTCTGTCCTCTTAAGTTTTACTACAGCTGGTCTAGGTACTTAAATAAGAAGTACCCTGCTCATGAATATTCAAAATACTTGTGACTATGGCAGTAAATATAGGGATGTCCACACCCTGAAAACATTGTCCTTTTCACAGTCTCTGAATAGACTGACTCTAAACATGGAATGGAACTGGATCTTTCTATTCCACTTGTCAGTAATGGCAGGTAAGGGGCATACCATTTCCACATCTGAAGAGGAGACAAGGCTTGAGATGGAACTGATATCTACTCTGCCTTTCTCTACACAGGGGTCCACTCCCAGGTTCAGCTGCAGCAGTCAGGAGCTGAGCTAGTGAAACCTGGTGCTTCAGTGACTCTGTCATGCAAGGCTTCTGGCTACACCTTTATAGACTATGATGTGCAGTGGGTAAAACAAAAGCCTGGACAAGGCCTAGAATGGATTGGATATATTTATCCTAAAAATGGTGATACAAGCTACAATCCAAAGTTCAAAGGCAAGGCCACTTTCACTGCAGACAAATCCTCCAACACAGCCTACATGCAACTAAGCAACCTGAAATCTGAGGACTCTGGGGACTACTACTGTGCAAGACACAGTGTTGTAACCACATCCCGAGTATGTCAGAAACCCTGGTGGAGCAGGAAGCTTCCCTGGGACTGAGATGTCAAAAACACTAACCTTTAGACATGCTCAAAAATAGTAAGTTTTAATGTATATTTTTGCCTCCTCCTTGAAATTCTATAGTGACTTTGTCTTCTTTGTAACAGGACTTCTATGAAGTGATGCTGTTTTTAGGTAAGCCTACAGCTCTCCATACCTTGTATATCTCTTCACTGGTGCCACTTCCATTTGCATGTTTTTACTCAATAAAACAATAAAAAGGGAAAAGTATGACAATGCATGATAAAAAAAACACTGGATTCTGAGAGACCAGAACTTTTGAAAATTGTTGGGAATAAAGTATAATATGAATGTGACCTATAAAATCCAAATCGCCAATCTCTGAACAAATAAACACTCCCAGAAAGTTCAGATTCTCAGAATGTGAGAAATATTTACAACAGTATGCACACACATGTAAACATAATACCTGTAGGTTGTTCAAAATATTATTAAGTCACTTTTTATCCAACACATTTACCCACAAAATGTACATACCTGTTAACTTAGGCAGGTTCTGAGATTATACATAAGTGTTTGACCCCATATTCACTTCCTTACCAGTCCCAGTAATCATCCCTAAAGTCACTACCCTTTTTAGAACATGCACGTATACTGATGCAGCATCATCTGCTCTCATAGTTCACTGTGTACCTGTTTCCAAGTTTGTTTTACAGAGTATTTGTGAGCGTGTGTCTCTGCATCCACATGTGTTTGTTTTGGTGACTTTTCTTATGTTTGTTTGTTTTTTCCTATTCCCATTAGTCTCCTTTTCCTTTATCTTATTTAGTTTTTCTTTTTTAAAATTATGTTTAGATTGTTTTAGTCTTCTAATTAGGTAAATAAACAGGATCAAGCTGGGAGAAGTTTGGGGAGGTGTTGTAGAAGGGAAGTCATTAACCTGAATATATTGCATGAAGAATCTATTTTTAAGAAAAGGAGAGAAAAAGAAATTAAAAACTTCATAAATAATCAAAGAATTCTGATATCATCTTTGTTGAGTAAATCTCTCACATGTTCTGTGTCCATTATTTAGGTGTCATGACTTCATTTAAATTGTTCAAAGTGGGGGCCGCACTGCTGCTGGCGTCCAAGATGTCGACCAAGAATTTCCGAGTTAGTGACGGGGACTGGATCTGCCCTGACAAGAAGTGTGGAAATGTAAACTTCGCCAGAAGAACCAGCTGTAACAGATGTGGTCGAGAGAAGACAACTGAGGCCAAGATGATGAAAGCTGGGGGAACAGAAATAGGAAAGACACTGGCAGAGAAGAGCCGAGGCTTATTTAGTTCCAATGATTGGCAGTGCAAAACTTGCAGTAATGTGAATTGGGCTAGAAGATCAGAGTGTAACATGTGTAATACTCCAAAGTATGCTAAATTAGAAGAAAGAACAGGATATGGAGGTGGTTTTAATGAAAGAGAGAATGTTGAATACATAGAAAGAGAAGAATCGGATGGGGAATATGATGAGTTTGGACGTAAAAAGAAAAAATACAGGGGGAAGGCAGTTGGTCCTGCATCTATATTAAAGGAAGTTGAAGATAAAGAATCAGAGGGAGAAGAAGAGGATGAGGATGAAGATCTCTCTAAATATAAGCTAGATGAGGACGAGGATGGAGATGATGCTGATCTCTCAAAATATAATCTTGATGCCAGTGAAGAGGAAGATAGTAACAAAAAGAAAAGCAATAGGCGGAGCCGCTCAAAGTCTCGATCGTCTCACTCAAGGTCTTCATCACGCTCATCCTCCCCCTCAAGTTCAAGGTCCAGGTCCAGGTCCCGTTCAAGAAGCTCTTCCAGCTCGCAGTCCAGGTCTCACTCCGGTTCCAGAGAACATTCCAGATCCCGTGGTTCGAAATCAAGATCCAGCTCCAGGTCCCACAGGGGCTCTTCTTCCCCAAGAAAAAGATCTTACTCGAGTTCTTCATCATCTCCTGAAAGAGACAGGAAGAGGAGTCGCTCTAGACCCTTCTTCACCAGCTGTTGCAAAAAAAGATTTAACGAGATCACGGTCACCCGAAGGCACCACAGGTCGCCCTCCGGATCAACCCATTCTGTTACCTTCAAGTTCAAAAAAGAAATAATGTATTAAAATTTACATCTTTAAAAAACATTGAGTACAGTGCATGAAGCATATTTTTTAGGAAGTTGATGTCTCATTTGGTCAGAAGTACTACATCTGCTAGTAGAGGTGCATGCCTTTATTGCTTTTCAAAACAATAAAACTGTTCATTTGTGAAACTGAAAGTAAATTGCATTTTAAGCCATACTGTTCCCCAGATAAATGCTCTGTCCATTATTTACAACCATTTACTTAGTTTAAAACCATCCTAGCAATAACGGAATACTTTTGTTTCCTACTTTAAATCCTGTCCTTTTCATTTCTAAATGTTCTATTGGCAGAGACGGTTGCCTGGGCTTGCCTGGACTTCAGACACATGGGCAAAGCTAGTAAGCTAGTTGGAATAACCAGTTCATGTTCATGTGGGAGTAGTAGTCAACCTGGTTATGTTATTTACCTATGCAGTAATTTCTTACCAGAGGTAAACTACATTGCAAAGCTGACAACTGGGAACAAGCTGAGGGTGCCTTAGAATCATTGTCTCTTACCAGCTTTACACCTGTTACTGCAAGAGGATTGTAGAAATTACAGAAGGAAAGGGAAGGTTAACCACATATTACTTCAAAATGTCTTTCTCAGAGTTTAAGAAATGTGGATATCCTTTAAATAAATCTAGTTACCAAATGTTGTACTTGATTGATAAAAGATTTTTAAAAAGGCTAAATCATAGTTAATGAGCCAATTGACGAGAGCTTTTGAAACTTGTTTCTCAGTGGCAGGCTAACAAAGACATGAATTTAAGTGAACATTTGCCTTGTGATGTCTGATTTTTAACATTGTAGATATCTAAGTAACAGAAGAATTTTACTTCCCCACAATTTAAGTAAAAATCATTTTTTTCTCACCTGAAAAAAACATATGGCTTAAAATGCTTTCAGAGTTTTATTTCAAATTAAAATCTGGTCACTTGAGATCCATTTTGTTCTCTGGTTTAAAAGTTATAAGGTTTCTCTTGACAGTCTTTTCAGCAGCAAAAGCAAGGTAAGTATATAAGGGACAACAGTTATGCTGGGACTCCTTGTGAGGGAATTACTTCCTGTTTCTCCTTTAGTATTGTCTGCTGCAGTTTAAATATAAGTAAAGCCTTCTGAGATGTTTAGTAGACAGATCAAACGAAATGTTTTTATTTTAAAGTGAGTGTTTTTCTTCTCAACTGATCTAAAGATGAAAACAAAATATCGTACGTAGAAATATTTTGGTAATATTTTTACAAGCTTTCCTGTGTTTTTTTGTCTTAATTTCCTTGCTGCATTTACTGTAGGTTGCACACGAACTCTTACTCTCTTGTAATTGTGCCTCAGACTTCTCGAAAGTCGACTTTCTGAGTTGCCCAGATCTTCTAGATCCGACGTGTTAGCCTTGGTTTGTTTTTGTGCTTTCTGTATTTAAAACTTGAGCTGTACTAGGCAAATGCAAGATTATAAATTTAGCTAATAGGAGTTTACAAACGGTTCAGATGATTATGATTTGATTTGGTTTAATTGAGCTGTACTAGTTCATTTCATAAGGAAATGATACTGTAGACAAATGTAAATAAAATCTGTGAGTCAAAAAAATGTTCAAAGTGTAATCAACAGCAAGTTCTGAAAGGATTAAAGATATAGCAGATGTAAAATGCTTAATTCCAAGGTGTAGTGAAATACATAATTAAATTGTCTAGGTTTTAGTCTTGCTGTCTTTTTGTCTCTGTCTGGTTTTCTGTCTGTCTGTCTCTCTGTATAAGTAGTAATGACCTTTTTTCTTAATAATCTCTAACTGTACAGCATAAGTTTTATTTCTTGAGGGCATCCCTGCAGGTATTATAGAACGAAAACCATGTGAAGAGATGAGAATGAGAATGTGGTACAGATTGACTTTGTTAACTTGGATCAGAGTTTGAGGAGTGTAAGCACAGTCAATTTATTGTAGGCATATTTCAGTACAATAGAATTTGTAATAAGTCCTCCCGTCAAAAATAAAGTCCATAATCATTCGAAATCTTGTTGTACAATAAAGATTAATGACCCCGTATATGTTTAAGTAGTGAGAGTACTATATTTCTTTCCTATTTTCATTTTTTCTTTTATCTTGACTAGGCATACAGACCTCTTATGCTTCCAACAAGGAACTCACCGTACAGGAGGAGGACATACAATTAATCAATTTGCTTTTCATAATCATTCCAGACCTGATCCTGCAGCTCTGACAGTGAAGCACAGCCCTGAATTTCCAGGTCCCTTGCTGAGTGATCAACACCAAACCCAGAACATTCAACAGGGGGTTGATGGTGAGGTGATATTTTCTTGTTCATCTTAAGTTTTCTAATTAATTTATTTATGGGATTTCATGTGAGTACAGTCAGAGCAGATACAGTTTCTATAAATCTTCACTGTTCCTGATGTTTGGGCCATATATTCTAGAACAATAATCAAGATACTCAGACTACACTGCCAGGCATGTTGTCAAAATACATAATAAGTAACTTATGTCCTTGAGGTTCAAGATCAGGTTTCCCCCTACTTGTTCCTCAATCTACTGAATCTTATGGCAGCAGACCCCAGTAGCTATGATACTGCAGCAGTGGAAGAGCATTCTGACTCTTGGTGCAGGAGTGGACATCATTCAGGAATCTTCCCAGCATAACCCCAGAGCTGATTACAGCAGAGTTGAAATCAGTGGTGGAGGTAAATTATCTGTATTTCAGGATGCCCAGACAGTTACAGCTCCTGTATTCATGTGATTTTTAGAAACATGATGAGTATCATCCTTCCTGATATGATAGTTTTTTTGAACTTACAGCATCCACATACACCTGATATTCTTACCATGTCAATATACTTGGAAATTTGCTCTAACAGCTGTAGGACAACACTGTTGGTGGTAAACCGATGGCTATAGAGTCCCTAGACATCCCAAGCCCCAGTTTTCAGCACGAAGATGTTTTGTTTGCCCCAGAGGGACAAAGGGCAGGCAATAAGAGGAAACTTCAGGAGATAAAGAATGAGGGAGAAGGGAAAGGGAATAAGGGAGAAGGTGGATCTGTTTTTGAGAAATAAAGGAAGGACTTCCTCTGGACAGGGAGGAAACTGATGCAGCACACAGGAAAATGCTTTTAATAAAAGTAAAATGAAATGACCTGTTTTCTGATTAGGTGTTTATTTTTTCCATCTTTATTAAACTAGGTATTTCTTATTTACATTTTTCTCCATTTTTATTGACTTGGGTATTTCTAATTTACATTTCAATTATTATTCCCTTTACTGGTTTCCCAGGCCAACATCCCCCAACCCCTCCCAATCCCATTCTACATGGGTGTTCCACTCCCCATCCTCCCCCGATTACCACCCTCCCCACCAACAATCACAATCACTGGGGGTTTAGTCTTGGCAGGTCCAAGGGCTTCCCCCTCCACTGGTGCCCTTAATAGGCTATTCATTGCTACCTATGCAATTGGAGCCCAGGGTCAGTCCATGTATAGTCTTTGGGTAGTGGCTTAGTCCCTGGAAGCTCTAGTTGGTTGGCATTGTTGTTCATATGGGATCTCAAGCCCCTTCAGTTCTTTCAGTCCTTTCTCTGATTCCTTCAACGGAGGTCCCGTTCTCAGTTCAGTGGTTTGCTCCTGGCATTTGCCTATGTATTTGTCATAGTTTGGCTCTGTCTCTCAGGAAAGATCTACATCCGGTTCCTGTCAGCCTGCACTTCTTTGCTTCATCCATCTTATTTAGTTTGGTGGCTGTATATGTATGAGCCATATGTCTGGCAGGCTCTGAATGGGTGTTCCTTCAGCCTCTGCTCTAAACTTTGCTTCCCTATACCCTGCAAAGGATATCTTTATTCCCCATTTTAAGATGGAATGAAGCACCCATATTTTGGTCATCCCTCTTGAGTGTCATGTGTTCTGTTGATTGCACCTTGCGTAATTTGTGCTTTGGGGCTAATATCCACTTATCACTGAGTGCACACCATGTGTGTTTTCCTGTGATTGGTTACCTCATTCAAGATAACATTTTCTAGTTCTATCCATTTGCCTATGAATTTCATAAAGTCATTTTTTGATAGTTGAATAGTATTCCATTGTGTAGATGTACACATTTACTGTATTCATTCTTATGCTTATGAAGAGCATCTGGGTTCTTTCCAGCTTCTGACTATCACAAATAAGGCTGATATGAACATAGTGGAACATATGTCTTTGCTATATGTTGGAGCATCTTTTGGGTATATGCCCAAGAGAGGTATAGCTGGGTCCTCAGGTAGTGTAATGTCCAAATTTCTGAGCAACCTCCAGACTTATTTTCAAAATGGTTGTACCAGTCTGCAATTCCACCAACAATGGAGGAGTGTTCCTCTTTCTCCACATCCACGCCAGCATTTGCTGTCACCTGAGATTTTGATTTTAGCCATTCTCACTGGTGTGAGGTGAAATCTCAGGGTTGTTTTGATTTGCATTTCCCTTATGACTAAAGATGTTGAACATTTTTTGGACCATCTCAGTCATTTGACATTCCTCAGCTGTGAATTCTTTGTTTAGCTCTGAACCCCATTTTTTAATAGGCTTATTTGTCTCCCTGCAGACTAACTTCATGAGTTCTTTGTATATTTTGGATATAAGCTGTCTATCAGTTGTAGGATTGGTAAAGATTTTTTTCCAATCTGTTGGTTGCCTTTTTGTCCTAACAACAGTGTCCTTTGCCTTACAGAAGCTTTTCAGTTTTATGAGATCCCATTTGTCGATTCTTGATCTTAAAGCATAAGCCATTGGTATTTTGTTCAGGAAATTTTCTCCAGTGCCCATGTGTTCGAGATGCTTCCCCACTTTTTCTTCTATTAGTTTGAGTGTATCTGGTTTGATGTGGAGGTCTGTTGCTTGGGTTCCTGCACTTGCCTCTCACCATCAGATTGTCTCTAGTGTTAGCTTGTTCTGCTATTTCTGACAGTGGCTTGACTGTCCTATAGGCCTGTGTATCAGGAGTGCTGTAGACCTGTTTTTCTGTTTTCTTTTGGCCAGTTATGGGAACAAAGTGTTCTGCTTTCAGGCATGTAGTCTTTCCTGTCTACTGGCTTTCATCTGTTCCTATTGGCGTGTTTCCTGAGTCCACCAGGCAGGTCACTTGGAGCAGAAAAGTTGGTCTTACCTCTGGCCTCACATCTGAAATCACTCCTCAAGTCTGGCCTTCACCTCTCTGTGAGTGCAGAAACCAGAAGGGCCTGCCCCTCCTTCTCTGGTGTCCCTGAGCATAGGGGGACCAGATGGCTCTAGGCACTTTCCTCTAGAGTCATAAATGTGGGCAGAGTGTAGTCTCCTCTGGTTTCCCAGGCGTGTCTACCCCTCTGAATTTCTAGCTCTCTTTCCCATGGGGGATTTGGGTGCAGGGAGCTGTTTGATTTGGTCTTTCCAGATCTGGGCACAGTTTGGACAGCAGGGCTCCTGATGCCTGAATACCCTATCTTTCTGTTCTCAGAGGACATATACAGTCTCCTCTTGGGCCAGGGATGTGGGCAAACATGGGCAGAAGTTGCAGTCTCTCCTGCCCTGCAGTCTCAGGAGTGCTCACACATCTGGGCGATCAGCTCTCTCTTTACATCTCAGCTCTACATAGCTACATTGTGCTAATGACCTAGGTCCATCCCATGAATGTTCTTTGGTTGGTGGCTCAGTGTCAGAATCACTATGGAGTGATTGTCATTGCAAACTTCTAGGATTCATATCTTTGTATGGATGGTCCTTTCTAATTTTCTCTAGTAAGAATGTGCACTAAATTTTCCATTCTTGTTAATTCAGGTCTATTATACTACTATGTTCAAAATGTTTTCTGTTCTTAAGAGTCAGCCAGGTCCTGAGCTGCTGTAGCAGTTCAGATATTTATATCAACATATTCAGTCCTGTGTACAGTTACTGTGTAAGTCTTTTTACTTTGTCTATTATACAATGTAGCGTGAGTGATTTACACTCTGAACATGGGTTATCTGCCCAAGGTATATCCTAATGAGGGCAGAAAAGAAGCTGTTATTTCCTGTCATTACCTTTTTAGAAATGGGAACTGCAAGAGCTGGATCCAAATGACACCACAGAGGAACCTGGCTTTGGGAGTGATCCTATAGTAATAGTGGCACAATGTAAAATCACTGATGTATAAGTCATTATTCCAATGTAATCTCAATCCATTTCTCCCTTCAGTTGAGTTTCATGAACACTGAAGTTACAGGGATAAATTATTTCTGATTGCAATTCAGTGTAAGCCATGACAAATTTATGTGCATTGGTTTTCATGAACATCAGGGGGCACAATGAGGCCAATAATCCCTGTAGAGAGATGAGGAGGGTAGGGAGGTGAAAATATCTCCACTGTGGTTTCCTTTCTTAAGTATATTAGCTGATCTGGCCTGCTGTGATTGACATGAGATGTCTCCATGCTGGAACACCGTGAAGATTCTTTGTGAAATACTTCAGAGAAATTACTGAAAAAACAAACTCTCAGTAGCTATATTTATCAGCACACACACAAACGTGCGCGCACACACACACACACACAAATCAAATCAGTGAAAATTACCACATTAGAGATCTTGCAATGACTGAACAAGTAAAGATAATTGGACAAGTAGTCCCCCACAGTTTAATGTATCCACTTTGGTGCATATGTACCCTCTTCCCATCACAAAATAATATAACATATTAAAAAAACAAAATGTTCTGAAGACAGCTACAGTGTACTTAAATATAATGAATAAATAAGTCTTTAAAAAAAAGAAAATGTTATAACATGGAGGTGAAGGAAAACTTAAGGGTCCACACTAAATTAAATGTCTTTTGACATTTGCTAACTGATGGGAAAACTATATTCACTTTTGTGGCAGAAGATTTCTGAAGATTCCGTATTTACTAGTGATGACTCTATGTATATATGCATAGTACATTTGCTTTCAGTCATTGTAGTGAGTTTTGAAATATATAACCTGTTTTAAAGGTAAATATTAATTCCATATATCTATAAGAAGGCAAAAAATTGTCAAAAAAATTAGCTGTTTTTGGAGCATCCCATCCTTGTCATTATCATCACAAAACCATCTGCAGAGCAATCTAATGACATTGTTCCAAAGTGGAGCAACAGAATCATGCCAAAAATCTTTTGAGAGCTTAGTCCCTAAAGTTACATCCACAGCATCTATTCAGTGTTAGTGTAAAGGATGCATTTTCTAAGGGATAGGACTTTACCTCAGATCTGTGTGGAGCCACGTGAAGTCCCCTCTCCTCCAGTTATTATAAAAAATTCTCTGGCTCATTAGTATGAAAAATTGCCTGCTGGAGTCTGAGCAGTTACGAGGAAGTTTGCAGCTTGAAAACAAATGATCAGTGACAATCTCTGAAATGACTCTAACCATGGAATGGAGCTGGGTCTTTCCCTTTCTCCTGTCCATAACTGCTGGTAAGGGGCTCATCATTTCCAAATTTGAAGAGGAGACAGGGCCTGAGGTGACAATGATATTCACTGCATTTTTCTAAACAGGTGTCCTCTGAGGTAAGCTGCAGCAGTGAAATGAGCTGAGTGGGCCTGGGACTTCAGGTGAGGATGTCCTGCAAGGCTTACCAAATTTTTCACTGACTATCCCATGCACTGGGTAAAGCAGAATCCTGGACAGGGTCTGGAATGGATTGGAACTATTGTTCCTGTAATTGATGCTACTAACTATAATCAGAAGGTTAAGGGCAAAGCGACACTGACTGCAGACTCATCCTCAAACACAGCCTACATGGAACTCAGCAGATTAACATCTGAGGACTCTGGGGTCTATTACTGTGCAAGACACAGTGTTCTAACCACATCCTGAATGTGTCAAAAACCCTGGAGGAGCAGCAAGCTTCCATGGGACTGAGATGACAGAAAAGTCTTTATGCTTGCTCTGAATAGTAATTTTGAATGTCCATTTATTTTCTCCTACTCACAGTCCTATAGTGCCCTTGTTATCTTTGTAAAAATCTATGAAATAAGTGATACTGCTTGGATAAACCTACAATTCACCATACCTTGTGAATCACTTCACCAGTTTTCAGTTCTGTTGGCATGTTTCCTATTCAATAAAACAATAAAAAGTGAAAAGTATGGTGATACAAATTAAAAAATCACTGGATCCTGAGAGAACAGGATTTGTAAGTGTTAAAAATAATGTATAATATAAATTTGACCTATAAAATATAATACAGGCAAAAACAATCTTTTAGTCTCAATGACTCAAATTATTGTTGTTTTCAGAAACATTAATCTCTAGAATATTGAGAATATTTATCCAGAATGCAATATGGCAAGCAAATTTAATTCTGACACATTGGTCAAAATTTCATTAAATCACTTTTCTTTCAACTCATATATTAACACAGTGTATGTACCTGTTAATTGAGGTTGGTTCTTGATTATACATAAATGTTTGATCTCATATTCACTTCTTTCCCAGTCTCAGTAATTATCCCTACATTCACTCCCCTCTTTAGAGCATGGACCTATACTGATACAACATTCACTCTCAGATTCCACTGCATACTCATTGCCCAGCTTTGATCTATGGAATATTTTCAAACTTGTGTGTGTTTCCATTCACATAGGTTTCTTGTGCTTTGTTTTTGGTAACTTTTTTTCAATTTGTTTTGTCCTATTTCCATTTCTTTGCATTTCCTTTTTATCACATTTTGATTCTGTATGTTTTCTAATTTTAGGAACAGAGTAGAGCTGGGAGAAGCCTGAGAAAGTGTTTGGCAATGGAATCCAGTAATCAGAATATATTGCACAAAGCAATCTATTTTCACTAAGTTATAAGAAAAGAATTGTAAGCATTAATAAGAAAAAAGAAATTGTAAATCTCCCATTTTTCAAAAAGTCTTGCTTTGTTTAAATCTTTAAGTGTATTAAAAGACAGACTGAAGTATTTTTTTTTTTTTTCGAGCTGGGGACCTAACCCAGGGCCTTTGCGCTCCTCAGGCGTATGTTTACCATCATTGAGCCAAACTTCAAATCCAGGATCACGAGGCATGAAAAAACTGTAATGTTGATTCTGGTTGCCACCTCATGGAGAGCTCATAGGTTAGCACCCTCAAACTGAGCCTTGGGACCACAGGTAAGACAAACCCTTCCTGCTCCAAGCGACCTGCCTGGTGAACTCAGGACACACAGAGACAAAATTCCTGGACCAGACTTTGGTTTTTTTGTGCAGGAGTCCCAACCTGCAAGGGATCCCTTGCCCGCAGCAGCTCTCTGCTTCCAAACCCGTGGAGAGAGCCCTCATTGCCTGGACAGGTGGGCACCCCTGGAGACTGCAGAGCCGGGAAGAGACCAGCAACAGACCCCTGCCCACATCCCTGGCCCAAGAGGCCATGGCCTCTGGCTCCCTTTTGGATAAGGGCACAGTAGCAGCTGGTCCCCATCCCTGCTGGGAACCTGAAGGGGAACTGAAGATAAACAGTTCTTGCACCCAAATCCTGGGAGGGAGAGCTAAACCTTCAGAGAGGCAGACACCTGGAAAAGACTGCACTTGCCATTACTGATTCCAGAAAATGCACCAAACCTATCTGGAACCCTGGTGCACGAAGCTCCCAGAAAGGGCAGCAGAGATCTTCCTGGTTGCTGCCCTGACGGAGAGCTCATAAGCAACACCCCATGAGCAAACTTGAGCCTCGTGACCACAGGTAAGACCAACTTTTCTGCTCCAAGCAACCTGCCTGGTGAACTCAAGACACAGGCCCACAGGAACAGCTAAAGAACTGTAGATAGGAAAAACTACACGCCTGAAAGCAGAACACTCTGTCCCCATAACTGGCTGAAAGAAAACAGGAAAACAGGTCTACAGCACTCCTGACACACAGGCATATAGGACAGTCTAGCCACTGTCATAAATAGCAGAACAAAGTAACACTAGAGATAATCTGATGGCAAGAGGCAAACGCAGGAATCCAAGCAACAGAAACCAAGACTACATGGCATCATCAGAGCCCAATTCTCCCACCAAAGCAAACACGGAATATCCAAACACACCAGAAAAGCAAGATCTAGTTTCAAAATCATATTTGATCATGATGCTGGAGGACTTCAAGAAAGACGTGAAGAACTCCCTTAGAGAAACACAGGAAAACATTAATAAACAAGTAGAAGCCTACAGAGAGGAATCGCAAAAATCCCTGAAAGAATTCCAGGAAAACACAATCAAACAGTTGAAGGAATTAAAAATGGAAATAGAAGCAATCAAGAAAGAACACATGGAAATAACCCTGGATATAGAAAACCAAAAGAAGAGACAAGGAGCCGTAGATACAAGCTTCACCAACAGAATAGAAGAGATGGAAGAGAGAATCTCAGGAGCAGAAGATTCCATAGAAATCATTGACTCAACTGTCAAAGATAATGTAAAGCAGAAAAAGCTACTGGTCCAAAATATACAGGAAATCCAGGACTCAATGAGAAGATCAAACCTAAGGATAATAGGTATAGAAGAGAGTGAAGACTCCCAGCTCAAAGGACCAGTAAATATCTTCAACAAAATCATAGAAGAAAACTTCCCTAACCTAAAAAAAGAGATACCCA
>NC_046160.1:120398518-120426997 GCF_011064425.1 Rattus rattus | reverse complement strand
GTGCTGTAGATCTGTTTTCCTGTTTTCTTTCAGCCAGTTATGGGGACAGAGTGTTCCTGCTTTCAGGCGTGTAGTTTTTCCTATCTACAGGTCTTCAGCTGTTCCTGTGGGCCTGTGTCTTGAGTTCACCAGGCAGGTCTTCACAGCAGAAAAGTTGGTCTTACCTGTGGTCCCTGAGGCTCAAGTTTGCTCGTGGGGTGTTGCTTATGAGCTCCGAGGCAGCAGCAAATCCAGGAAGATCTGCATCGCCCTTTCCTGGGAGCTTTGCGTCCACCAGGTTCCAGCTGGCATTTGTGTTTTCCTCTGAGTCAGAGATGTGCAAGTGCAGTCTCTTCTGTTTTCCCAGGCATGTCTGCCTCTCTGAAGGTTTAGCTCTCCCTCCCATGGGATTTAGGTGCAGAGAACTGTTTATCCGGTAGGTCCCTTCAGGTTCTGGCGGTGTCTCAGATGCAGTGGACCTGCTGCTCCTGGGCCCTCCTCTACGGGAACCCAGAGGCTGTATACAGTTTCCTCTTGGGCCAGGGATGTGGGCAGGGGTGGGCAGTGTTGGTGGTCTCTTCCACTCTGCAGCCTCAGGAGTGCCCACCTGACCAGGCAGTGAGGTCTCTCTCCCACGGGGTTCAGGAGCAGAGAGCTGGAAAGAATAGGAATTCAAGGCCCATACCTAAACATAGTAAAAGTCATATACAGCAAACCAGTCGCTAACATTAAACTAAATGGAGAGAAACTTGAAGCAATTCCACTAAAATCAGGGACTAGACAAGGCTGCCTGCTCTCTCCTTACTTATTCAATATAGTTCTTGAAGTTCTAGCCAGAGCAATCAGACAACAAATGGACATCAAGGGGATTCAGATTGGAAAAAAGAAGTCAAAATATCACTATTTGCAGATGATATGATAATATATTTAAGTGATCCCAAAAGTTCCACCAGAGAACTACTAAAGCTGATAAAGAACTTCAGCAAAGTGGCTGAGTATAAAATTAACGCAAATAAATCAGTAGCCTTCCTCTACACAAAAGAGAAAGAAGCCGAGAAAGAAATTAGGGAAATGACACCCTTCATAATAGTCCCAAATAATATAAAATACATCAGTGTGACTTTAACCAACCAAGTAAAAGATCTCTACAGTAAGAACTTCAAGACTCTGAAGAAAGAAATTGAAGAAGACCTCAGAAGATGGAAAGATTTTCCATGCTCATGGATTGGCAGGATTAATATAGTGAAAATGGCCATTTTACCAAAAGCGATCTACAGATTGAATGCAATCCCCATCAAAATACCAATCCAATTCTTCAAAGAGTTAGACAGAACAATTTGCAAATTCATCTGGAATAACAAAAAACCCAGGATAGCTAAAAATATCCTCAACAATAAAGGGACTTCAGGGGGAATCACTATCCCTGAACTCAAGCAGTATTACAGAGCAATAGTGATAAAACCTGCATGGTAATGGTACAGAAACAGACAGAGAGACCAGTGGAATAGAATTGAAGACCCAGAAATGAACCCACACACCTATGGTCAAATTTTTGACAAAGGAGCCAAAACCATCCAATGGAAAAATATAGATAGCATTTTCAGCAAATGGTGCTGGTTCAACTGGAGGTCAGCATGTAAAAAAATGCAGATCGATCCATACTTCTCACCCTGTTCAAAGTTTAAGTCCAAGTGGATCAAGGACCTCCACATCAAACAAGATACACTCAAACTAATAGAAGAAAAAAATTAGGGAAGCATCTCGAACACATGGGTACTGGAAAAAATTTCCCGAACAAAACAGCAATGGCTTATGCTCTAAGATCAAGAATCGACAAATAGGATCTCATAAAACTGCAAAGCTTCTGTAAGGCAAAGGACACTGTGGTTAGGACAGAATGGCAACCACCAGATTGGGAAAAGATCTTTACCAATCCTACAACAGATAGAGGCCTTATATCCAAAATATACAAAGAACTCAAGAAGTTAGACCGCAGGAAGTCAAATAACCCTATTAAAAAATGGGGTTCAGAGCTAAACAAAGAATTCACAGTTGAGGAATATCTAATGGATAAGAAACACCTAAAGTAATGTTCAACATCTTTAGTCATAAGGGAAATGCAAATCAAAACAACCCTGAGATTTCACCTCACACCAGTGAGAATGGCTAAGATCAAAAACTCAGGTGACAGCAGATGCTGGTGAGGATGTGGAGAAAGAAGAACACTCCTCCATTGTTGGTGGGGTTGCAGACTGGTACAACCATTGTGGAAATCAGTCTGGAGGTTCCTCAGAAAATTGGACATTGAACTACCTGAGGACCCAGCTATACCTCTTTTGGGCATATACCCAAAAGATGCCCCAACATATAAAAAAGACTCGTGCTCCACTATGTTCATAGCAACCTTATTTATAATATCCAGAAGGTGGAAAGAACCCAGATGCCCTTTTACAGAGGAATGGATACAGAAAATGTGGAACATCTACAGAATGGAATATTACTCAGCTATCAAAAACAATGACTTTATTTAATTCATAGGCAAATGGAGGGAACTGGGAAATATCATCCTGAGTGAGGTAACCCAGTCACAGAAAAACACACATGGTATGCACTCATTGATAAGTGGCTATTAGTCCAAATGCTTGAATTACCCTAGATGCACAGAACACATGAAACTCAAAACGGATGATCAAAATGTGAATGCTTCACTCCTTCTTTAAAAGGGGAACAAGAATACCCTTGGCAGGGAATAGGGAGGCAAAGATTAAAACAGAGGTAGAAGGAACACCCATTCAGAGCCTGCCCCACATGTGGCCCATACATATACAGCCACCCAATTAGATAAGACTGATGAAGCAAAGAAGTGCAGGCCAACAGGAACCGGATATAGATCTCTCCTGAGAGACACAGCCAGAATACAGCAAATACATAGGCGAATGCCATCAGCAAACCACTGAACTGAGAACGGGACCCCTGTTGAAGGAATCAGAGAAAGGACTGGTAGAGCTTGAAGGGGCTTGAGACCCCATATGAACAACAATGCCAACCAACCAGAGCTTCCTGGGACTAAGCCACTTCCCAAAGACTATACATGGACTGACCCTGGACTCTAACCTCATAGGTAGCAATGAATATCCTAGTAAGAGCACCAGTGGAAGGGGAAGCCCTTGGTCCTACTAAGACTGAACCCCCAGTGAACGTGATTTTGGGGAGCAGGGCAGTAATGGGGGGAGGATGGAGAGCAGAACATGCATATAGAAGGGGAGGGGGAGGGGTTAGGAGGATGTTGGCCTGGAAACCGGGAAAGGGAACAACATTCAAAATGTAAATAAGAAATACTCAAGTTAATAAGGAAAAAAAGGGAAAAAAAGAAAAAAGGAAAGAGAGTAAAAAATAAGAAAAAAAATAAGAGAAGGGGCTTCTGCATAGAGAAGAAGGAGCCATGAACTAAAACACAAACAGAAAGGAACTAGACCAAGTGTATACAGGGAAAAAGGGATATTGGGTAATGTCAGACCATGAAAATGTTGTATTTCAAGCAGGATTATTTCAAGCCTGTGATATATGCAAATAGAAAGTAAACTGACCCTTCTAGGTTGAATAGGAAGATAATTTTATTACACATCCTGTAAAATGAAATGACATCAGATTAGACAAGTATTGTTTTCATCCCAGAGTAATGCGCTTTGGGGGTATGTTCTCACTTATAAGATCTACTCCAAAATGTGAGTATCTCTGTGAATAGTTTCTGAGAACGGAATATATACTATGCAAAAGAGTAAAAAAAATTTTAAATGTTTATTTGGACTTTTACATCTTTATTTTACTTAATTGGGCAAAAATGGGTTTTCAGTTTTACTTTCAATTTAAGTCCTTACGTCCTGATTTTTGGCTCTCTTATCTCCTGTTTTCATTTTTTTCCCCAAGACCTACAGGTAATTCACTGAATCTTCAAGTATTGCCTTGTGATTTCTCAAGGATTTTTTGCTTTTTTTTTTTTAATGTAAATACTTAGTGCTTTAAGGTTTCCTGTCAGGACTGCTTTTAAAGTGTCCGTAGATTTTAACACACTTTTTATTTTCATTCAATTCTGGAATATTTTTATTTCCTAATTTCTTCAGTGAACTAATTATCTTTCAACAGTGTATTGTTACGTTTCCATGAGTTTGTAAACTTTCCGTAGAAAATTTGACATTTACATCTCTCCTTATTCCTTCATTGTGGGCAAACAGAATACTCAAAAACTTTTTTTAACTTTCCTATATTTGTTGAAGTTTAATTGTATTCTAATTTGTAATAAATTTTGGAGAAAGAAAAAAAAAGAAATACTCAAGTTAATAAAGATAAAAAAAAGAATACCCTGTATGTATAAATATGTATGAAATTCTCAAAGAATAAATTAAAACTAATTTTTAAAAAAATAAAGATGGAAAGAAAAAGAAATGTACGTAAAGAAATATATCTCATAAAAGTTAAAATTAAACAAACAAACAAACAAAACCAAAAGACCCAGAGAGACAAAAGAAACAAAAACCTGGGAATGAACATAACCAAGGAAGTTGTTCTATTCAGGTTTCTGAATACCCAAGATATACCCTATAGAGCCTAAGGAATTAAACACGAAGGAAGGCCCGAGCAAGGATGATTAATTCCCACTTTAAAGGGGGAAGAAAATAATCATGGGAGACAGAGGGAGAGAGGGGAAGGGAAATGAGAGGGCAAGATCAGAATGGAGACAGAAGAGAACCCCAGAGGGCCAGGAGAATGAATGGGAATATGTAGCTGCCAGGAGTGTGAGGTGGGGGGTAACCTCACGAATGTCCAAGAGACCTGGGTTAGGGAAGGCTCCCAGGACTCAATGTGAGAGACCTTAGCCGAAATGCCCAACAGTGGGGAAATGGAACTTGAAGAGACCGCCTCCATTAGTCAATGGAGGGATGCAATGGGAATACCAACCTATCTATAAAACTCTGGCCTCCAAAATTGCTCCTGTCTAAACAAACGCAGGGACAAAAGTTGAGCGGAGACTGAAGGAATGGCCGACCGGTGACTGGCCCAACTCGAGGTCTATACCATGGGTGAGCACCAATCCTTGACACTGTTGACAATGCTCTATTGTGGTTGTAGACAGGATCCTAGCATGGCTGTCCTCTGAGAGGCTCTACCAGCATCTGACTGAGACAGACAGATCCTACTCACAGCCAAGCATTGGATGGAGATCTGGGACCCCTATGGAAGAGTATGGGGAAGAATCAAAGAAGCAGAAGGGGATGGCAATCCCATAGGAAGACCAACAGTGTCAACTAACCTTGGAGTTACTACAGACTGAGCCACCAACCAAAGAGCATACCGGGACTGGTCCAAGGTCCTGGCACTTATGTAGTACCTAATCCTGTAGAGACTTGATGCTCCAGGGTGGGGAGACACCTGGCGGGGTGTGGGCACCCTCTCAGAGGTAAAGGGGAGAGGGAAGGAGGGAAGATCTCTGGAACAGGTGACTAGGATGGGGCTGCAACATTTGGGATATAAATAAATAAAATAATCATTTTTAAAAAACAGAAGAAATTGTAGAAGACATCAGAAGAGGGAAGGACCTTCCGTGCCCATTAATTGGAAGGAGTAATATTGTAAAGACGGCCAACCTACCAAAATCAGTGTCCAAAGTTCATAGAATCCTTATCAATATTAAAATACAATTGTTTGCAGAAATCGATAATTAGATTCAAAATGTTCAAAATATCCAATCCACCTGGACAATAAATAAGGATTATTACTATTCCTGATTTTGTTTTACTACAAAGCCACGGTGTTAAAAACAGCATATACTGAAGTAAGACACAGACATGTTGACTGATTGATGAAATCACAGGCCCGGATATAATCCCAGGTCCAATATCCACACCCAACTTCTTATAATGAAGCCAAAAATACACATTGGAGAAAAGCCAGCATCCCTTTTTTCCCAACATTAATTTCAATTGTTTATCACTTACTTAAAGAGACTCACCCCATTGGTAACTTAAGCATAAAATCATTGTATCACTAATTTTCCCAGATTTATAGGAACTGACTAAACTAAGTACTCAAGTCTTCTCAAAACATAATCTTCCTTTACTTTGTAATAATGCAGTGTCTTGACTTGAAGTATGGATTCACTAATCGTCTTCCCCTAACTTCCTGAAAGTTTATCTCAAAGGCTTTTACATTCTTATTTCTAAAGTGAAAAACAGTATAAGGAATTTAATTACAGTTTCCCACAGCTATGTGCCATTAAATGGCACTCTTGTTCATTGCCCCCCTGAATCCGTCCCAATATACTTCCTCTGGTTCATTTCTTCCTCTCAAATTGTACCTTCTTTCTGTTTTAATGTAATATATAGTCTCTTTTCCATGCTCCAAGTCCACTACATTAACATCTTTTCTTAATGTTATGTGTAATTGATCCTCTTAAGTTTCTCTCTCTCTCTCTCTCTCTCTCTCTCTCTCTCTCTCTCTCTCTCTCACACACACACACACACACACACACACACACACAAAGAGGGTTTCTATATATAATAGAAATTGTGTTATATTTGACCTGCTGGAAGTTTATTGAAATAGACTTGATTTAAAAAGAATTTAGGTAATTGAAAGCATTCCCCTGAAGTGATATTGGAATCCTATCTCCATCAAAAAAGATCAATGGTCTTTTTCATAGGACTATAAAAAAATAAACATTTTCTAAATATATTTAGAACCATAAGACTTCAAGGCAATCCTGAGAATGTTGTGCCCGTTTTGAGAAACCCCCAAAGACCACCAAGGAGCCAATTCCAATGTAACTGCACTAAGGTCTTTCTTATTCAAGTGCCAGCTTGAGCTCACCACTCCCTGAAGCAGCAGGATGGAAGGACGAAGCCCTGAGCCGACTTCAGTGGGATGGGGTTTTATAGGAAGTGGCAAGCAAACGAGGGGGTGCCCATCCTGGCAAGCACCTAATTGAATATTGTAAGCTCGCAGGTGGGTACTCTGAACCATGAACAATCACAAACGGTCTAAAAGTACCTCTGAGACTACTAGACTAATCTTGATTGGCTGTTGCTAGAGAGTGACTAGGGAGTAACTCTGGGGTATGGGCCAGAGACAAACTATATGGTTCTTCCTGGAACTTGGGTGCAGCTTGGATTCAGCCACAGGTCAAGTTCTCAGGTTCTTTTTCTTTTAAAATGGAGGCCAATCCCAAGATGGATTATACAATAGTGCTATAATAATCCAAAAGACATGGTGTAGGCTAAGTACATAAGTGCAATCAAACAGAGCAGAGAAGAAAACCTAAAAGCCAATCCCAGCATGTGAGGCTTTACCAGTGTGCTCTAATGGCACATGTCCGTAAAAGATTCGTTTCTGTAAATTGTTTCTGCACTCAGCCACACGGGAGGAAGGACATAGCTTGATTTCATTACATCCTAGTTACAAAACCAAACCAAAAGGTCAAAATCTCAAACCTATTACTGTGGAATACATTTTCAATAGAACCTCACTAAGAGAAACACCTCCTCGCAATGGAAATTCACTGGAATGGGAAGGAATAATTTTGTACAAATTTCTAAAACTACAGGAAGCCAGAGAAAAAAAATAGAAAAACGAATTTACAACCGTTTAAAATCTTATGTGCAACAAAGGGAACAATTAGCAGACTGAAAAAAGACAGCCTAACCAATGTGAGAAATTATTTGTAATGTGTATATTGGAGAAGGTGGTTCTGAGCTGTGTAGAGGATGCCAAAACTTCATATTAATGAAAATATTAGGATTAAAATAGAGGATAGATCCAAAACAAACATTTTTTCTAAAGAGGAAATGAAATGCATAACAAATTCATTTTAAAAAATGACCCCCTTTACTAATTCCTGAGGCTTTACAAATCAAAATTATGAGGTATCAATTCAATTTATTAAGCTTAGCTCCTACCAAAATTACTTACGGTAAAAATGGGCTGGTGAGGTTTTACAGAAAAGAAACCCTGTCTACATCATTGATGGCAGTTTAAATTAACACTTTCATTACAGAAACAGTATAGGGTTTTCTTGACCCAGTTAAAAGGGACAGTGTGGTTGTTTAAATAAAAATGGCCCCATAGGGCTGGAGGAATGGCTCAGTGGTTAAAAGCATGGACTGCTCTTCCAGAGGTCCTGAGTTCAATTCCCAGCAACCACATGGTGGCTCACAGCCATCTGTAATGGGATCTGATGCCTTTTTCCGGTGTGTCTGAAGACAGCTACAATGTACTTACATATAAATAAATAAATCTTTTTAAAAAATGGCCCCATAGGCCTATGGATTTGAATGCTTTGTCACTGGGGAGTGACACTATCCGAAATGGATTTGAAGGTGTGGCCTTGTTGAAGGAAGTCTGTCACTGGAGTTGGACTTTGAGGTTTCAAAAGCCCATACCAGGCCCTGTCTCTTCCTGCTGTCTGTTGATATTAATGTAGAACTCTCAGCAACTTCTCCAGGACCATAACTATCTATGTGCTGCCATGCTCCCTGCCGTGCTGATAATGGACTAAACCTCTGAGACTGTAAGCAGCCCCAAATAAATGCTTTCTTTTATAAGAGTTGGCATGGTTATGGTGTCACTTCTCACCAATAGATCAATGACTAAGACAAACAAACTACCTTAAGGCCTAGTAATCCCATCTCTGGTTCTGCATCAGGACGACATGAAGTGCATGTGTTGAGGGGAAATCTGTCCTCCATTTTCTTCTTTTTTTTTTTAACAAAATAAAATATAATAAAAATAAAACAAAATCCATTACAGTGAAGTTGGTTATGTCAAGCCAACAGAAGGAAAAGAGCCCAAGAGAAGACACAAGAATCAGGGACCCACTTTTAATGGCTGGTTCTGTGTGTCAACTTGGCACAAGTTAGTTATCAGAGAGGAAGTAGCCTCAGTTGAGAAAATGCCTCCATTAGTCCTTAACGGTGAGGGCCCAGCCCATGTCAGGTGGTGCCATTCCTAGGATGGTGGTCCTGGGTTCGGTAAAAACACTGACTTAGCCAGCCATGAGGAGCAAGCCAGTAAGCAACATCCCATCATGGCCTCTGATCAACTCCTGCCTCCAGGTTCTAGCCCTATTTGAGTTCCTGTCTTGCCTTTCTCCAACGATGGACTATGATCTGGAAATGTAAGCCAAATAAAACCCCTTCCTCCCTGACTTGCTTTTTGGTCATGGTGTTTATTCACAGCAATAAAACGCCGACTAAGATACCACTCTTTCACACACTTGCAGGAGTCCCAAATAAACACTAAACTGAAACCTTTAATCTATACACAGAGAACCTGGTACAGACCTATGTTGTTCCTGTGTTTGCTGCTTCCATTTCTATGAGTTTATGTGACCTTTGCTTGGATAATTTATAGGGACTTATTCTCCATTCCCTTTGGCTCTCATATTCTTTCTTTCTCCTCTTCCCAAGGTTTCCTAAGCTCCAAGGACATGGATTTGATGGGTACATTCCATTTAGAGCTGTATGTTCTAAGCACTCTTTCTCTCTCTCTCTCTCTCTCTCTCTCTCTCTCTCTCTCTCCTCTCCCTCCTCTCTCTCTCCCTCTCCCTCTCCTCTCCCTCTCCTCTCCCTCTCCCTCTCCCTCTCCCTCTCCCTCTCCCTTTCCCCTCCCTCTCTCTCTCCCTCTCCCCTCTCTTCCATCCCCCCCAGTGTGTGTGTGTGTGTGTGTGTGTGTGTGTGATATCTGACTGTGGGTCTCTGTATCTGTTTCCATCTGCTTCAGGAGGACGCTTCTCCCTGTCTGAATAAAGCACTGTTCTATGAATATAGCAGAATGTCATTAGGAGTCCTTTTGTTACCACTTTTTTTTAAAGTTAAAGACCAGATGGTGATGGCACATGCCTTTAATCCCAGGACCTGGGAAGGAGAGACAGCTGGATCTCAGAGTTCAAAGCCACCCTGGTCTACAGAGTGAATTCCAGAGCAGCCAGGGTCCCACAGAGAAACCTTGTCTCAACAAACAACAAACAAACAATAACGACAACAAAAGACCAGTAATATTTGGTTTTACCTTATCTCTCTGGGCTATCTAATCTCTGATTCTTGGCCACTCAAACATTGTTACATATGGGTCCCATCTCATGGAGTGTTCCTTAAGTCAAATCAGAAGTTGTTGGTTACTCCCACAAACTTTGTACCACTATTGCCATAGCACTTTTGCAGGTAGGATGGCTATGAAAGCCAAATAATTTGCGGCTGGCTTGGTGTCTATATTTCTCATTTTTAACCTGCAGAGTACCTTTCCAAACTAAAGACACTAGAACAGAGCGGTGAAGGTTCCATGTAGGCACCAGCTAAATCTCTCTGTGCTCAGTGAGTTCAATGGGTAATGTCTTCAGTAATGAGGGCTTACTGTCAGTTTGTGGAGAGCAACCTGTTGTCTTAACAGCATCCTGGGTTGTTTGAGGATTTCTATGGGACCTCTTTGACCAACGACTCTACTGGATATAACTCAGTCCCAGTACTGGAAGTTTAGTTTGGTGACAAGAGGTGGCCAGTAATTGGGACCCCATCTTCTCCATTACTTGGAGACATCTTTAGGACTGCATTCATATATTTTAAGAAGTTTTCACTGTACTAGGTTTCCATACCATCCCTCAGATGACCATCAGTTCTAGCTGTTTCTCCCTGTATTCCCTCTCCCTACTCTACCTTCCCTCCCTCCCATTCCTATCCATGCCTTCCTCACACAAGTCCACCCATAAAATCAATTCTATCTCCCCCTTCAAAGGAATGTCCATGTGTTTCCCCAGTTCCTGCCCCTTTATTTATAACTAATTTCTCTGGCTCTATGGATTGTGGCTTGGTTACAATTTAATGGCTAGTAAGCCAAGTAGTTGGATATAAAATTAATTCACAAAAATCAGTAGCCCTCCTTAATATATACCTTTCACAGTAGCCTCAAATAACATAAAATACTTTGGGGTAACTCTAACCAAACAAGTGAAAGATTTGTATGATTAAAAAAACAACCCTTAAGACACTGAAGAAAGAAATTAGAGAAGATATCAGAATGTGGAAAGATCTCCTATGTGCAAGGATCGGTACAATTAACATAGTAAAAATGGCCATCTTACCAAACGCAATCTACAGATTCAATGCAATCCTCATCAAAATTCCAACACAATTCTTCACAGAAATTGAAGGACAATTTTCAGTTTCAGATTAAAAAAAAAAAAACAAAACACAAAAAATCCAAGATAACTAAAACAACCCGAACAAGGAAAGAACAGCTGGGGGTTTCAACACTCCAAATCTCACATTGCACTACAAAGTTATGGTAGTAAGACAAGCATGGTATTGTCATAAAGAACAGGCATGATCAAGGAAATAGAATCAAAGACCTAGATCAAGTCCATGCATCTACAGACACCTGATTTTTGACAGAGATGACAGAAATACACACTGGGGAAAAACAGATTCCATCTTTAACAGGTGGTGGTGGTCAAACTGGATGCCTGTGTGTAGAAGAATGAAAGTAGAACGATACTTATCTTCCTGTACAAAAAATAACTCCGAATGAATCAAAGACTCTGATATAAAACTAGATAGACTGAACCTGCTAGACTAGAAGGTGGGGAATTCACAAAAATCAGTAGCCCCCCTTAATATACACCTTTCACAGTAGCCTCAAATGACATAAAATATTTTGGGGTTATATATATATATATATATATATATATATATATATATATATATATTCCTCCAGTACTATGTCTCCCTGCACACTGCCATGCTTCCAGCCATGATGATAATGGATTAAACCTCTGAAACTGTAATGTTTTCCTTTAGAGCTCTAACTAAGACAATGGGAGTGTAAACTTATACAAAAACTGTGAAGATCAGTGTGGTGGTTCCTCAGGAAGAATCTTTAAGAAGATACTGGGAATCAAATTTACCTCAGCTATGCCATTCTTAGGCATTTATCCAAAGAGTGTTTTATCCTACCCCAGAGACACATGCTCAACCATGTTTGTTGCTGCTTTACTCATAGTAGCCAGAAACTGGAAGCAATCTAGATGTCTCTCCACAGAAGAATGGATAAAGAAAGTGTGTACATTCGATTACGCAATAGAGTATTACATGGCTGTTAAAAATAAAGTGACACCATGAAATCTGCAGGCAAATGGATGAACTAGGGGGAAATCATCCCAAGTGAGGTAACCTGGGCCCCAAACAATAGATGTGGTATATATTCATTTATATGTGAGATGTCAGCATTCTTATCAAATGGTGCTGGTCAACCTGGATAGCTATATACGGAAGAATGAAACCAGCCCTTATCTCTCACCCGGCACAAAGCTCCAGTCCAAATGCATCAAGGATAATTACAGGGTTTAGCAGGATGCCCAAATCTGTTAGAGGAGAAGCGGAGGCATCTTCTCCAACTCACAGTAGTAATGGGAAAGAACTGTCTGCATCAGATCTGCTAGCACAGCATCAGGACCACCAACTGACACATGGGACCTTATGAAATCAAGACTCCTGCACAGCAAAGGGCGCCATTAAACAAGTGGAGCGGTAGCTTAGAAAGCAGGAAAGTACTCGTCAGTTACATGTGTGATACAGGGTCACTGTCAGAATATACAAAAACCTAAGCGTTAAACACTGAGAAAACCAACAGCTAGTTTAAAATGAGCTGAACAGAAAGTTTTCAAAAGAGATGCAAATGGCTAAGAAATAATTTTTTTTTTTGTTCTTTTTTTTCGGAGCTGGGGACCGAACCCAGGGCCTTGCGCTTCCTAGGTAAGCGCTCTACCGCTGAGCTAAATCCCCAGCCCCAGAAATAATTTTTAAAGGGCTCACCATCCTGGGCCATCATGGAAATGCAAACTAAACTGTGAGAGTGCTTCTCATCCCAATCATAATGGCAAAGACTAGGAAAGGGCCAGTTGGAGCAGGGGCAGGGGGGTCTTGGAAGGGGACGCTCATTTATTGTTTTGTGGGAGTGCAAACTGGTGCAACCCCTTTGGAAGGCAGTGTGGAGGTTCCTCAAATAGCTAGAATTATACGTTCGTTATTGCTAGCTAGTCCACTTTGTAACACATACCCAAAGGACTCCACATCCTACTACAGAGATACTAGCTCCCCTATGTGCATCGTGATTCTAGGCACAGTAGCTAGGAAGGGGAAGCAGGCTAGGAGGTTACAGTGAGTGAAGAACGAAGATGTGTGGCTTACACACAGCAGAATTTTATCCAGTTGCAAAGAGAACCAAAATTATGAAAATTTCAGGCAAACGGATGGAAATGCTCATTCTGAGAAGGCGACTCAGACCCTGAGGAACGACACCGCGTGTCTTCTCATATGCGGACCCTGCCTTTGGATCTTTGGATACGCGGGTTTAAACGGAATGTGTAAAGAAGTCACAGAAACCAGAAAGAGCGAAGAAGAGATTTCAAGGGAGAGAGGATAGTAGAACACAGGTGATTTGAAGAGAGAAGGGGGAATTGCGGGGCAAAAAGTGTCAAGGGGGTGGTGATGGAGATATGAAGACAGGGAAGGAGGTACAGGGAGGGGTAATTAATTAAAGACTCCTTGAAAGGCCACATGGAAAGCTATCATTTCAGAATCTTCCTAAAATAAATACATATATATCACACATGGACACACACATGTGCCTACACATATACAGAAAGAGTTTAAGTAGAGTTTTCTTATATGGGGGCAGGGGAATAATGACTTCCAGGTGTCATAGGTTATCAAACAAAAGATCAGAGCCAGGTGTGTGTTACTTCTGACGCTGTTATTCAGTTGGGTCCCGTAGGACAATATCACATTACAGGTTGTTGCCATTTCATTTGGTTAACCTCTAGAACTTGACGGTAAGATCCTATTGCCGAAGAAACTGAACAATTGGGACATAGGACATTGACAGATCAAGCTAGTACTGACCTGGAGGCTTCATCACTACTGAATAACACTCATAATGGTAGAAGGTACTAGGATACTGAGAGAAGAAAAAAACATCACTATCCTGGTGTGAATTGTGAGCTACTGTAGGAGGATCTTCGCCCAGCGGGCCCAGCTGCAAGGCTGGCGCATGCGCTGCAGGTACTTCCTCCCTGAGCCAACCTAGACTCTGTTTGCATCGTTAGAGACCACTGACACTGTATCAGGCAATGGAGCGAGACACTGAGCAAAAGACAGTGTCACAACTGGCAACTTGAGATCCATTGAGATGCTGGGAGTGAGGAATAAAGGTTTGCCCAGTTCCTGTAATAAACAAATTACACTTGCCCAACTCCCAGAGTCTGGATCATTGACTCTGCGGGTTCTTACCCCTCCCCCGCCCCCAATAGTCTTGGTCAGGATCGCAAGCAACAAGCTACAATGAAAACCAGCCTGAAAAGACAGGCCCATTGGTACGATGGTGGCACAGTGCTACTGGAGTGAATATACATCTTCTCATTGGGTCTAAGACTCATTTCACAAGACATAAATTCTGTCCTTACTGCTAAGTAGACCCAGAGCTAGCATCTGTGTAAGTCAAAGGCCCTAGGGGAGAACTTATACTGTTATTCTGCTGAATGGACACAGTATTGAACTGCCCAACCCTCACCAGGGAAGCTTCCTTCTGCGGTAGAAAACAACAGAGACTGACAACTGTTCAACATTCAGAAAAATAAAGGACCATGACGTGCTCAGCCCTAAGTGGGATATAACACAGCCTCTCTGAAAAATCAAAGTGGGATCATCAGGGCAGGCAGAAATATTAGTGCTAGAAGCAGACGGCTATTGTAAAATAACGTTTTCTGACATGACAGGGTTGTTGCACAGATGTGCAGTAGCTGGGACTGCATGCATGGAACCTGCCCAAGATCTAGACAGTCAATGTTACATCATGGATGGATAGGGGCTTCCAAAGTCCTAAAGTAGATGAAGAGCTTTTGTCAATTGATGGGGAGGGGTTTGTTTTCAAGATGCAACCCCTGAAAAGCTACTCACACCCCAGTAAATGGTCCTATGGGTATACTGGTAGTCCTTAATGGACACAGTGGATTTAAGAGGAGTACACGAAGTTAGGAGGAAAATGTAATGGTGTGGGGGAAGAAGTTAGGGGTCTGATAAAAACACATTATGTATGTGTCTGAATTCTTTGACAGTCAGTTTCATACAAGTATGCAGTGTGTCTTCATCCTGTCCATTCCTTTTCCTCTCCCTCATTCCTCCAAGATCCACAATCCACGCCCTTCACCCCCTCCCAAATTCATGTACCACTTATTCTTTATAACCCAGCAAGTCCTATTTTAACTAACTATAAACACATCATTGTGGGACTATTCACTGAACTGTGGGCAATCTACCGGGGGCCACACCCTTGAAGAAAGCTGATCTTCATTTCCCAAGAAGACGTCAACTGTCAATCACTCCGGGTGGGTGAGTCTGAGCCCCTTCCCTCCCTTTCCGGACTGTTGGCTTGCTTGAGGTGGAGCACACATGTTCTGAGTTTGGGAGTCTATCTGTCCTGTCAGGTCCAGACTCCTGGCTTTTGCAGCCTTTCAGCCCCCTCTTCTGGAAGGCCCCTCTTCAAGGTTTTTACTCACAAAGGGATGTTGGATTTTTGTCAAAAGCCTCTCTTTATCACTGAAGCGATCCGACGATCTCTGACCTTGAGGCCCTTTATGTGGTGACTTGGATTTACTGGACTAACTCATGCTGAATTCCCTTGTGTCCCTGGAGTGACATCAACTTCGTCCGTGGTGAACGAACTTTTGGGTGTGTTCTTGAAGTTTGTTTGAAAGTATTTGTCAATGTAATTCTCTGGGGTCAAGTTGTTGTTTATGTTCTGTCTTTATCTGGTTTTGCTGTTGTCATAATCCTGGCTTCTGTAAAGAAGAGATTAGAAGCCACTGTTTTTCTGTTTTGTAGAGCAGTTTGCACAGTAGGAAGGCTAGCTCTCCTTTGAAGGTCTGGTTGAATTTTGCCCTGAATCTGACTGGCCCTGGGCTTTTCTTGGTTAGGGGCTTCCCCAATTGCAGTTCTATCTCATTGGCTGTTAAGGATCTGTTTAAGTTCCTTACCTCATCTTGGGTCAGCCTTGCATGAATCTAAAGATTTATCTATTTCTTTAAGATTTTCTGATTTAGTAGAAAAATCAATTTTTAAAGCCTGTCCTCACGGTTGTCCAAGCAGGGAGACCTTTTATTTATTACTTCAATTTTATTGTTTGCGTTTCTTAATCTGCTTATGTTGAATATATCCTTTTTGATCAATTTTAAAATACATGTATTATACAATGTATCCGTTTCTCCTGAACTTCGCAATTTGGGAGGTTATAGATTTTTAAGTATTTTGTAATAGTTGTCTGGTTTATGGTGCTATTTATCATAATAGTACTTTTAAACTCCAATTTTATTCATTTTTTTCTTTTTATTTTGGCTACGGATTTGCTCGCCTAACTCATCCTTTCAAAGAACATGCTTTGGTTTCCCTGATTCCTCGTACTAGGCTCCGTTTCACTGATTTCTGCTCCTAGCTTTACTTAATCCTATTAATTTTGGGGTCATCTTGGTTTGGTTTTCTAAAGCTTCAGGTGCATCCCTTGGTTGTTTATTTGAGGTATTTCTGACTTTGTTTTTTTAATGTAGTCACGCTTACTTAAAGCTGCCTTTGTTTTATCCCAGGAGTAGGGGAAAGCTGTTTTCATTTTCATCTGATTCCTAGATACTTTTTAATTTCCCTGTCGTTTCTTCCTTATTTTCACTTTCATTACATTTTTAAAAATTAAAAATAAGTTTATCTTTTACTCCTTTTCCCTCCCTCCAAACTATACCTCCTTCTGTCCAATGTCTCACGTGCTCCCCCTTACTGCCTCTCAATAGCTTCTTCATTGTTATTATCCTTGGTACATTGTAACTTTAATTCTTTCAAACCTTATTTTTAATGATGGTTCTTAAACACTTTAACCTCCCTTTTAGCCCACCACCCACCAGAGGTGCCAGAAAAGAAAGGATATGGGGAAGTGGACCTGTTTGGAAAGGTTCTTTGGAGCAGCTCCTGTCTATGTTGCCTGTGTTTAGTTCACAGGTCAGCAGCAACAACTCGATCCACTTGCAAACACTTCATGGATGCACCAGCAGTCCAGTTCGGTAGATGCTGGTTAGCAACAGTGGTGCCATGATTTAGCAGAGCCAGCCAGGCCTCAGCCTCGGCTCAAGTCAACAGTAGAGACCCAGGGAGGAAATCTCAGTTGTGCCTTTTTCAAGGAAGCAAATATTAGCAAAGACGCGAGACCCACAAGTGTTGCACAGCTAGCTGTACCAGCAAGCCAAGCTCTGTCTCCATCACTTTTGGAGTCCTTTTATATCCTCCAAACATCACATGTCCTCCATGTGCCTTACCTCAGAACGGCTCTTGGTTCAACATGTGCATCCAATCAGCCTGGGTCTGAGGAAGAGGCAAGAAACTGCCGTACACCACCAGAAGGGTTTTAATGCATTTCTTTCTGTCTATGCAGTCCTGACAAACTCAACTATGCAGTGTAAGGTGAACCAATATACATATATATATATATATATATATATATATATATATCTCCATCCTTAGCAAAGAATCTTTCATTATGAATCCTTTCACGTGCTTGCTTTAGCAGAGCATCCTCTCTCTTGTGTCTGCCTTAGCCTTTCATACCGGTGTCCACTTTAACGAAATGTTCTGCATGCGTTTGCCTCAGCAAAACACCGTCCAACTGACTTTCCAGAGAACCCTTTCGTTTCCACTTCAGCACACATATGTATAAACATAAATATACAAAGGCACCTGGCTGAGTCCATGTAGTGTTTCTTGTATGCATATAATTTCAGGGCTAACCACTTGGGATTGGATATCCAAATAGCTTTACTCAAGTGGTGGTAGTTGGTTCTCATTTAAAACCTATGATCTCACTGGCCCTAGGGAGGTGGTTAGATTTCCGACATCAGACATGATTTCCCACCTGTTGAGTGGTCCTTAAGTCCAACTAGAGAGCTGTTGTCTACATTCAAGATGTGAGTCCTGCATTGCACCTTCAGGAAGGTCTCACCTGGCTCTTCCACAGCAGTCCTACATGCCACCACGTGTGCCGCTGCCGTGTCTCTAATGATCCCTCGGAAGTCCCAGCACATCTTGCGAGTACTCAACACCAACATCAATGGACGACAGAAAATAGCCTTCGTCATCACTGCCATTAAGGTTGTGGGGCGGAGGGGTTGGGAATTTAGCTCAGTGGTAGAGTGCTTGCCTAGCAAGCGCAAGGCCCTGGGTTCAGTCCCCAGCTCCAAAAAAAAGAAAAAAGAAAAAGAAAAAAAGAAGGTTGTGGGGCAGAGATATGCTCATGTGGTGTTGAGGAAAGCAGACACTGACCTCACCAAGAGGGCTGGGGAGCTCACAGAGGATGAGGTGGAGCGTGTGATCACCATCATGCAGAGCCCACGACAGTACAAGATCCCCAACTTGTTCTTGAACAGACAGAAGGACGTGAAGGATGGGAGGTACAGCCAGGTTCTGGCCAATGGTCCAGACAACAAGCTGCGTGAAGACCTGGAGGGGCTGAAGAAAAATTGAGTCAATGGGGGGCTGCACCACTTTTGGGGCCTTCCTGTCTGAGGTCGGCACACCAAGACCACTGGCTGCAGGAGCCATACTGTGGTTGTATCCGAGAAGAAATGAGTCTTTGGGCCTTTGCTGTTAATAAAACGTTTATATACCTATGGGGAAAAAAGGGAAGGTCTCACCCTGCAGATCATTAGTGCGATTCACAGGCATCACAGAGAAGCTGTCCGTTCAGATCCAGCTCTAATCATCTTAATTCTCTGTCTCAAGTACGTGGTGTCTTTGGCAATAAGAACTTTGAATCTCTGAGAATTGACCAGTGACAGCATAAGCAGGTATTGAGTGAGGTGACCCAAGCACAGAGACCACATGTTCTCTCATCTCTGGATCTTAGCTCCAAATCTTCAGATGGGGCCTATAACCTGGAGCAACCACAGAAATTAAGAAAGTGAAAAAGGACCATGGGATGTCCTACGGGTGGGGGAGGGAAGTTTCCTGGACTCTCATGACCAACAGCCAACAAGGAGGTCTCTCATGCATGGTGCTGGAGTTTTTATTATGTCATCATTTGCTCAAGGGGTAAACATTGCCATCCAGGGGCCAAAACTTTATTTAAGCTACTTATGTATGTGTACACGTACACTTATATGTATTATAAATACTTTCAGGTAAATATAAAATAATATGATTCTTTAAGGCCTTTTCAAAATCTTTATTGTTATTTACCCCTTCTTTCTCTCTCCTGTGCTGATTTTCTTTCTCTCTCTTCATCTAGAGCCGAATTCCCCATGTCCCCATGTCCCCATGTCCCCATTCCTCCCTTCATATCCCTTGTGTTCAGCCAGTCCCATCCGTAGGACATCCCCATGGTCTTAATTTCTGTGATTGTTCTAGGTTATAGGCTAACATCTGAAGCTTTAGAGCTAGGATCTACAGATGAGAGCAAACATGTGGGTCTTTGTCCTCCTGTGCTTGGGTTACCTCACTCAATATCTAGCTCCATCCATTTACACACACGTCTCATGAGTTCATGCTTCTTCACAGCTGTATAGTATTCTGCAGTGTATGTGCACCACAGCTTCATTATCCATTCTTCTGTTGAAGAACACCTAGTTTGTCTCCATTTCCTAGCTATTGTGAATAGAGCAGCAGTGAACACTGAGGAACAGGTAGATCTACTCTGTGGAGTACATTGCTGTGTATGTTGGGCATATGCTGGGTCGTATGATAGACAGGTTTTGTAGTTTTGGGAATTCTTCGGACTGATTTCCAGGATGGCTGCTCAGTTTTCAGACCCATCAACAGTGACCGAGTGTCCCCTTTCTCCTCACTGTCATTTGTCATCAGTGTTTTGCTGATCTTGGTCATTCTGACTGTGGAGAGATAAAAATCTCAAAACTGTTTTGATTTGCAATTACCCTGATCGCTAAAGAGGACACCGTTTGAAATACTACTTTTGATATGTCTTTTGGGAACTCTATGTTCAGATTCATAGTACATCTTAAGTGGGTTCTTTGTTTTCTTGACTCTTTGTCTTTTGAATTGTTGATATAGTCTAGCTATTAACCCTCTATCAGCCATACAGCTGGCACAGATTCTCTCCCACTCTGTGGCTTTCTTAGTTACTCCATTGTATCCTTAGCTTCACAGAAGCATTTTGCTTTTAGGAGGTCAGTTGTCAGCCTTAGTTCCTGTGCAAATGTAGTCCTGGTCAGGAAATTCTTACTTAGTATCATAGTAGGAGTCCTTGAAAATGCCACTGCTGCCAGAGTAATTATCTGCGTGAGGCAAGAAGAAAATCTGGTTCGGTGCAACTTAGTAGCAGGTGCTGGTTCAAACTTTGAGAGTCTGACCCCAGGGAAGTTTAATTTTTAGGCATTTAACTAAAGTAGAATTTTTTGGAAGAAAAAAAGATTCTTGGAAACATTTGTCTCAAACCCATGCTGCACAAGAGAGCTTTAGGAGTAAACACATAGAAACAGTTTTGCAATGTACGTGTGACCTCTTCCATAAAGATGGGTCCTATAGCTTAAGGACCTCAGAGAGGTTAAGGTATGATCCTGGTCATACAGATACCATAGGACTCACTGAGCCACCAAGTATGTGTGACATCTTCCCCAAGGATGGGTTCTATGAACTGAGAAACAAAGCTAAAAATAAATGTCTAGGGAGGAAGGGTCTGGATAAATAAACATTCTGTGGGGATTTGGGTGAGGCCTGGCCCTACAGATAGCAGAGGTCACCATGCACTCCCAACCTTCTGGGTGGGAAATGGTATAGATAGCCCTTGTGTTGAAGAGACAAGCCTGCGTGCATGGTTAACATTCTTGGGTTCCCTAGTATGTGTCTGTGGTCTAGGGAGGAAGGGTCTGGATAAACATTCTGGGCCTACAGATAGCAAAGGTCACCATCCACTCCCAGCCTTCTGGGTGGGAAATGGGTATAGAGGCCCCTTCTGTTGAAGAGACAAGCCTGCATGTTTAACATTCTTGTGTTCCCTAGTGCGTGTCTGTGAGCATGAAGACCTCAGTGCTCTCTACATCTCCTCATTTCTAAGGTTTTAAGAAAACGTAGTGGATGTAATAGAGGCATGGTTTAATGCATTTCCTCCATGGCTAGTTGAATTAATATAAGCAAGCACAAGAGAATCATGATAGACAATAGAAGACCAAGGAGAGGGGAAATCATCTTAACCATGATGGCCTTTCATAGGTCACTGGTGAGATTTTGCTTTTCTCTTTTTGCAAATTAATTTGACCACCTATTAAAGCAACTCATGCCAAGCAGTTGCTGACATAAGGTATGTCAAGATTATGCTTGGGTGATAGGACTTTAATTTTTTCAAACGTTATTTTCAATTATGGTTCTTAAATGCTACCTCCCTTCTAGCCCACCCCCACCCCCACCCCCAGAGGTAGTGGGAAAGAAAGGATAAGGGAGAACTGGACCTGTTTAGAAAGGTTCTTTGGAGCAACTTTCTTCTGTGTTGTCTGGAAATCAGCAGTTCAGGTCACAGGTCAGCAGCAGCAGCAGCTTGACCCATTCTCAAACACTTCACAGATACACCAGCAGTCCAGTTTGGTAGAGACTGGATAGCAAACATGAAGCAGCAGTGGTGGTGCTAACCAGCAGAGACAGCCGGGCCTCAGCATATGCACAAGTCAGCAGGAAGAACTCGGTGGAAGATGAGAAGTTCTCAGCTGTACCTCTTTCAGGGAAACAAAGATCAGTGAAGATGTGAGACCCACAAGCATTGCAGAGTGAGCTCTGTGAGCAAGTCAAGCTCAGCTCTCATCACTGCCCATTGAGACCTATTTATATGCCCTTCAAAAATCACGTGTCCTCCACAGGTCTCGCCACTAGAGTCTGTCTCAGCGGATATCACTCTGTCAATCAACCGGAGTCCATGGAAACAAGAAACTGCAGCACACCACTAGAAATTTTTTGGTGTATTTCTCTCTATGGAGTCCTGACAAATACAGCTCAACTACACTATGTACAGTGGGCCAACACATGGGTGCTGTTAGTGAAGAATCCTTCATCACGTGTCCTTTCACATGCATGCTTTAGCAGAACATGCTCTCTCCTGTGTCTGCTTCAGTAAAATGTTCCTTCCCGAGTCGGCCTGAGCCTTTCACACCTGTGTCCACTTTAACAAAATGCACCTTCACGTGTTTGCCCCAGCAGCACACCATCCTACTGACTTTATAAAGAAAGCTTAAGTTTCCACTTCAGAGGGACACATAATCTCTAGTGGCTCTGTTTTGTAAAGTGGTGGTTCTCAGTTCACCCATCTCTTGATTCATTTCTGCTCATATTTTGCTGTAACATTGGTAGAATTGCTAATCTTATAGGCCATCTTAGATACCTATCCTGAGACAGGCAATAAAAACGTCATTGCAGTTGTAATCATTATGGGATCTGATGCAAAGAGTCATCACAATGTTCGGAGAGCTCTCTTAGATTTATTGATTGATTGGAATGATTTACCAAGTAAAATGGGTGCAATAGGACCTATCCCACATAAACCTTTATAATCTGTAGGAAGGATGGCATAAGTATCATTTTTAATGCAAATGTGCACACACACACACACACACACACACACACACACACACACAGCTTCATCCCAAAGTTACTTGTGCACTGGAGGAGAGGGTCTGATTAGAAGTAGAATTGTAGTAAGGAATATAACACATTTAAAGCATAAACAATGTGGTAGAAAGAAACATTGACAGGAATATCAGGGGAAGCCCTATCAATGCGGGTGTGGGTGGATTCTATCTTCCCCCGCCAGTTGTGCGTAGCGCTGTCTAAAGACTTTTTGGAGGAGCCCAGGAGTAGACAGGTCTCCTTTGTTACAAACGGATTTGGCAGGAGCAAATGGGACATGCAAATGGGACACTTTATAGCAAGGCCCTTGGAGATCCCTGTCCTCTTAACAACCACCTGTGGAAGCAACACTGTGACTGTTTGACTCTGGGGCTTGCAACATATGCTTCCTGGATTCTGCTGTTTACTCTTATGGTGATTTTTAGTTTCATTACTGATGAGTTAATGAGGAACCCTGAATTTTTTCTTGGAACACAGACCCTGGTTCTCCCAGCAACCCCTGACTGCCCCTGCAGGCATCCTGAGTAAGCAGGAGGAAGTCACTGTGGTTAATGACTCTGGCTTAGTTAACTCTTTTAAAGAGATAACTACATTCCTGGAATTTAGGAGATGGTTTAACAGAAGGTATTAAAAACTTATAAGAACATATAAGGAAAAGAAACAGGGCAGGAAAGGTCAGACAAATCTTTGGCTCAAAAAAAAAAAATCAACATAGGAATCTAAATCTTCCAGTCTTTTTGGAGGGAAAAGTAAAAGTAAAAACTGAGAGAAATAATAGAAACTTGGTCCTAATAGTAAAGAGTCAGGTATAAACATATTTTAAAAAAGAACAGAGAGAGGAAGTTTGTCTCCCAGAAATGCTGACACATCCAAGCTCATGGGTGAGACCACCACTACTGCCCCAATACCTGCCACAAGTGGGACCCCCTAGGTCCCAGTGGACACAGGAAGCACACTGCAGACAAGAACAAGATCCTTCCAGTTTCCATCTGTGCCTGGGTGCTGGCCCTATGCTATAGCCCTCTGCACCCAAATTCCACCCAGAGAAAAATTGACCCCAGGAGTGCTGACACACCCAGGCTCTCAGGCTCACAGGAAGAACAAGCTCCAGTCAGAGACAGCAAGGCCACCTTACAACAAAGATAACGAGATGGCCAGAGGGAAGTTCAAGAACCTAAGTAAGAAAAACCAATGCTTACCTCTCTTGGGCATATACCCAAAAGATGCCCCAACATATAAAAAAGACACGTGCTCCACTATGTTCATAGCAGCCTTATTTATAATAGCCAGAAGCTGGAAAGAACCCAGATGCCCTTCAACAGAGGAATGGATACAGAAAATGTGGTACATCTACACAATGGAATATTACTCAGCTATCAAAAACAACGACTTTATGAAATTCGTAGGCAAATGGTTGGAACTGGAAAATATCATCCTGAGTGAGCTAACCCAATCACAGAAAGACATACATGGTATGCACTCATTGATAAGTGGCTATTAGCCCAAATGCTTGAATTACCCTAGATGCCTAGAACAAATGAAACTCAAGACGGATGATCAAAATGTGAATGCTTCACTCCTTCTTTAAAAGGGGAACAAGAATACCCTTGGCAGGGAAGAGAGAGGCAAAGATTAAAACAGAGGCTGAAGGAACGTCCATCCAGAGCCTGCCCCACATGCGGCCCATACATATACAGCCACCAAACTAGATAAGATGGATGAAGCAAAAAAGTGCAGAAGTGTAGATAGCTCCTGAGAGACACAGCCAGAATACAGCAAATACAGAGGCAAATGCCAGCAGCAAACCACTGAACTGAGAATAGGACCCCCGTTGAAGGAATCAGAGAAAGAACTGGAAGAGATTGAAGGGGCTCGAGACCCCATATGTACAACAATGCCAAGCAACCAGAGCTTCCAGGGACTAAGCCCCTACCTAAAGACTATACATGGACTGACCCTGGACTCTGACCACATAGGTAGCAATGAATATCCTAGTAAGAGCACCAGTGGAAGGGGAAGCCCTGGGTCCTGCTAAGACTGAACCCCCAGTGAACTAGACAGTTGGGGGGAGGGCGGCAATAGGGGGAGGGTGGGGAGGGGAACAGCCATAAGGAAGGGGAGGGGGGAGGGGGATGTTTGCCCGGAAACCGGGAAAGGGAATAACACTCGAAATGTATATAAGAAATATTCAAGTTAATAAAAAAAAAAAGAATTCAGTTTTCAGCCTGTGCCTGGAGCTGACCCTGTGACACAGCTCTCTGCACCCAGATCCTGCTGGGAGAAAATCAATCTCCAGGAGTGCTGAAACACAGGCAAAGAGGGTCGAGCCACTGCCAGAGACAGCGAGACTAGCTAACATTGAAGATAAGCAGATGGTGAGAGACAAGGGCAAGAAGCTGAGCAACAGAAACCAAGGCTACTAGCCATCATCAGAACCCAGTCCCTTACCACGGCAAGGCCTAGATACCCAACACTCCAGAAAAGCAAGACTTTGACGTAATATTACAACTCATGATGATGTTAGATGTCCTTAAGAAGAACATAAATAACTCCTTTACAGAAATACAGGACGGCACAGGTAAACGGGTAGAAGCCTTTAAAGAGGAAACACAAAAATCCCTTAAAGAATTACAGGAAAACATAACCAAACCAGTGAAGGAATTAAACAAAACCATTCAGGATCTGAAGATGAAATAGAAATAATAAAGAAATCACAAAGGGAGACAACTCTGGAAATAGAAAACCTAAGAAAGAGATCAGGAATCACAGAAGTAAGCATTACCAATAGAATACAAGACATAGAAGAGAGAATCTCAGGGGCAGAAGATACCATAGAAAACATTGACACAACAATCAAAGATAATGTAAAATGCATAACCCAAAACATCCAGGAAATCCAGGAAACAATGAGAATATTAAACCTAAGGATGATAGGTATAGAAGAGAGCAAAGATACCCATCTCATAGAGCCAGTAAATATCTTCAACAAAATTATAGAAGAAAACTTCCCTAACCTAAAGAAAGAGATGACCATAAACATAGAAGAAGCCTACAAAACTCCAAACAGATTGGACCGGAAAAGAAATTCCTCCCATCACATAATGGTCAAAACACCAAATGCACAAAACAAAGAAAAAATATTAAAAGCAGTAAGGGAAAAAGATCAAGTAACATATAAAGGCAGACATATCAGAATTACATCAGACTTCTCACTAGAGGTTATGAAAGCCAGAAGATCCTGGGCAGATGTCATACAGACCCTAAGAGAACACAAATGCCAGCCCAGTCTACTATATCCAGCAAAACTCACAATTAACATAGATGGAGAAACAAAGATATTCCATGACAAAACCAAATTTAAACAATATCTTTCCACAAATCTAGCCCTACAAAGGATAATAGATGGAAAACTCCAACACAAGGAGGGAAACTACACCCTAAAAAAGCAAGAAAGTAATATCCTTGAAACAAACCCAAAAGAAGAGAGACACAAACATAATTCTACCTCTAACAACAAAAATAACAGGAAAGAACAATCACTATTCCTTAATATCTCATAACATCAATGGACGCAATTCCCCCAGTAAAAAGACATAGACTAACAGGCTGGATACGAAAAGAGGACCCAGCATTTTGCTGAATACAGGAAACACACATTAGTGACAAAGACACTACCTCAGAGTAAAAGGTGGAAAACAATTGTCCAAGCAAATGGTCACAAGAAACAAGCTGGGGCATCCATTTTATATCAAATAAAATTGACTTTCAACCAAAGATTATCAAAAAAGATAAGGACATTTCATATTCGTCAAAGGAAAACTCCACCAAGATGAACTTTCAATCCTGAATTACTATGCTCCAAATGCAAGGGCACCCACATTCATAAAAGAAACTTTATTAAAGCTCAAAGCACACATTGCACCTCACAAAATAAGAGTAGGACACTTCAGCATCCCACTCTCATCAATGGACAGATCATGGAAACAGAAATTAAACAGAGACATAGAGAAACTAACACAAGGTATGAACCAAATGGACTTAACAGATAGTTTTAGAACATTTCATTCTAAAACAAAAGAATGTACCTTCTTTTCAGCATCACATGTTACCTTCTCCAAAATTGACCATATAATTGGTCACAAAACAGGCCTCAACAGATACAAGAAGATTGAGATAATCCTATGTATATCCTATCAGATCACCACAGACTAAGGCTCATCTTCAGTAACAACCAAAATGACAGAAAGCCCATATACACATGGAAATTGAACAATGCTCTACTCAATGGTAACTTGGTCAAGGAAGAAATAAAGAAAGAAATTAAAGACTCTTTAGAATTTAATGAAAATGAAGGCACAACATACTTAAACTTATGGGACAAAATGAAAGCAGTGCTAAGAGGAAAGCTCATGGCTCTGAGAGCCTCCAAATAGAAACTGGAAACAGTATACACTATGAGCTTGAAGGAACACATAAAAGCTCTAGAACAAGCAAGTACTCCATGAGGAGTAGATGGCGGGAAATAATCAAACTCAGGGATGGAATCCAACAAGTAGAAACAAAAAGAACCATACAAAGGATCAACAAAACCAGGAGTTGGTTCTTTGGGAAAAGCAACAAGATAGATAAACCCTTAGCCAGACTAACCAGAGGGCACAAAGAATGTACTCAAATTAACAAAATCAGGAATGAAAAAGGAGACATAACAACAGAATGTGAGGAAACTAAAAAAAAACAAAACAAAACAAAACAAAAAAACAAAAAACAAAAAACATTGTAAACAAAACAAAACAAAAAACCCCCCAAAAACATCAGATCCTACTACAAAAGCCTAGATTCAACAAAACCAAAATCCAGAGGAAATGGACAATTTTCTGGACAGATAAAAGGCACCAAGGTTAAATCATGATCAGATAAACCATCTAAACAGACCCATAACTCCTAAAGAAATAGAAGCAGTTATTAAAAATCTCCCAACAAAAAAAGCCCAGGACCAGATGGGTTTAGTGGAGAATTCTATCAGACCTTCATAGAAGACCTAATACAAATACTGTCCAAACTAATTCCACAAAATAGAAACAGAAGGAGCACTACCCAATTCTGTCTATAAAACCAAAATTACACTTATACTTAAACTACACAATGACTCAAAAAATAAGAGTACTTCAGGCCAATTTACACTATGAATATTGATGCAAAAAATACTCAATGTAATTCTTGCAAACTGAATCAAAGAACACATAAAAATGAACATCCATCCTGATCAAGTTGGCTTCCTCTCAGGGATGCAGGGATGGTTCAATATATGGAAATACATCAGTATAATCCACTATGTAAAGAAACTCAAAGACTGAGCAACTTCAGCCCCAGGACCAGAGGTAAGACCAACTTTTCTGCTCCAAGTGACCTCCCTGGTTGACTCAGGACACACAGAGGCAAAATTCCTCGGGGAACGAACATGTCTGGTTTTTAGCTGGAGCCCCAACCTCGATGATCCTGGCCCACAGCTCACTGCTCCCAAACCCCTTGGGGGAGAGAGCTCACCCCACAGACAGGTGGGCACTCCTGAGACTGCAGAGCGGGAGAGACCACCAATACTGCCCACCCCTGCCCACATCACTGGCCCAAGAGGAAACTGTATAGGGCCTCTGGGAACAAGAAGATAGTGGCACTGGATAGGTCCCCTGCGGTCCAAAAACTGCCCAGATCTGAAGGGACCTGGTCAATAGCTCCCTGCACCCAAATGCCGTGGGAGGGAGAGCTACACCTTCAGAGGGGCAGACACGCCTGGGAAGCCAGAACAGAC